>NW_018408021.1:195327-418025 GCF_002113885.1 Mizuhopecten yessoensis
CTTCTTTGATAAGTTTGTACCACAGATTCTGTCTATTAACGAAGTCAAAAGCTTTTTTGTAATCAATAAAACAGCAATACAGTCTATTTCTATTTTTCAGGGTTTTACTTATTAATGTGTGTAATACAAATATAGCGTCAATAGTTGATAAATTCTTCCTAAAACCAAACTGAGCATCACTTAATTTACAATAGTCACTATCGAAATTAGCAAGACGCTCATTAAGAATTGATGTAAAAAAAATCCCTAAACAACTTACTAAAGTAATTCCTCTGTAATTATCGTATCGTTCTTGTCTCCTTTCTTAAAAACAGAAATTATATTACGTACCGACCATGATGTAGGATAAAAACCAGATTTAAAAACATTGTTAAACAGTACCAAAAGACATGGCATAAGTACATCTTTACCCCTAATAAAATACTCATTAATCAGTAGATCTGGACCACACGCCTTCGAGTTACTCAATTTATTGATTGCTTTGAGCACTTCACTATCATATATCTGATCATCTAATTCTTGAAACATAGTATTTGGTACATTAACATCATAATTATTTAAAAACTCATTAACCATTTCAATCTCAACAGGTTCCGTTGAAGACAATTCGCTAAAATACTTTAAAAAATCTTGTTCACTAAGGTCCCCCTTATCGTTATTTTTTTCTTTTCTTGAACCTACTATAGAAAGCCTAAGGGTTACACGCTTTAATCTAGTTTCCAGTTTTTTATAGTTACGCTTTTTAGATATAAAAATGTTCTTATTTTCCTCTGACTTAAGTGAATTAAAAGTAAATAATGCGTTTTTGTATTCAATATATCTGTTTTTACAAACTTCGTTAAACCATGGTTTATCCTCCACTCGAACTTTTTTAACCTTTCTAGAGGTGCATTTAGTAACATTTAAAGGCATTAACAATTCATTTAATATATTAGTAAACTTATTCACACACTCATCTATACATTTTTGATTAAATAACTCTACGGTTTTCCTTTAGTAAATGCAATGCTCTCTCTGCATGATCCCCATTCCATTTAACATTTGTATATGTATTATCTTTATCATTATAATCAGGTACAACTACGTTTTGTTCAAATGATTCCACAGTAATACAAATTGAAGAATGGTCTGAAAAAACATTAAATATTCCACTCTCAAAGTGAGTAATATTCTCTAAGAAATCATCAACAGTCAATACAAAATATATTAGACTAGATCCCCTACTATTCAAAAAAGTTATACAACCATTAGGATCATCTTTATGTCGTCCATTTACAATTCTCAATGAAGTAGATTTACACAGTGAAAGATGAAGTCTTCCAAATTGGTTAATATGCAGGTCAGAATTGGTACGTTTGGATGATACAGAATCATTAACATAATTTACAAACATGACTACATTTACCATGTATGTGAATATCAATCAAGTTTCCCATGAAGCATATGGGTCTCCAAGACCAGGACATCAAAAGTATTATAAAGCAAATGGGAGGTGTTTCTTGTTGCTGTACCACAAATTGGGGTTTATTTGGAATATTACGTTTAAATGAGAATAATATATCAATATTGAGAGGAATATCAGCTGATGCCTTAATGGTTCGGAGTCCTTTCGAGAGAAAAACACAGAATAACTAGAGCATTACCCGTACCGATATATCCGTATATGTGTATTGGTAGCGTCAATTAGCACGTGACATTTTATTGGTCCCATGTTGATGTTTTACCTTTTTGGCATAAATATGCAAATATATGCAAACTTGTATTGTGCGTAATGAATTCACAGACGTTACAGCTAAGTGAAGTAGATGCCATGTCTATTCCGTCACACCTGTGCTCCAGGTGTACTCATGGTGTAGTAGGTGAGGTTGGAACACCTACCTGGGTTATGAAACAAGTTAGTCGCTTGGTGTGATACATCTGACATCGTCATAATGATATGAGCAATTTAACTCCTTTATGTGTTATATCTTGCGGTATCAGTTACAATTGTAAGCATGGTTGGTGATGTTATGTTAAATGAGGCTGACAAGATTACTCTTTATCTGCCTGTACATCGCTATTTGGTTATACATGCATAAGAACATATGACATCTTTAAAAGATGTAAAATAGAAATAAACCCAACTCCTAATATGAAATTACAGTCAAACCCGCATTACGAAACAACCCTTGGAAAGGCCGAAAATTCTTCTGTTAATGTAAGTGATCTCTTTATACAGGTAAAACTGATAATAAAATCACAACAATGGGAAATATGAACGGTGGTCTTATTAACACAGGTAGTCTTGCGAGTAACAATGCCCATTTTTGGGTGATAAAATTCAGGGGACATAATCCCATCAATAATGCAAAGAAAATCTTTAAGTACGTTATTTCGATTTTGAAAATTATTCGCTTGCATCCTGACCGAAAGAAGTATAAATCAATTTCGATCGGTGACGAACTCAAATGGACGTAATCGATGAGTGGAATCGAACCTACGTCCATCGACCGACAGACCGAGCGGGTTCGAATGTAGGTCTCAAGAGAGATAACAGATGTTCCAACAGCTGCGGAGGTAGCCGTTTTCTTGCATTACCGTAGATGACCTCTTGCCATATGATAAAAAGAACCTTACCCTAATATAAATATTTATCTGACTTGTTGATTAATAGGATATGTCATTCTTCACCGGGCCTTGACAAGTACAATTATTCAAATGAATTGTTGTATAAACCTTAAATAAGGTTAATACTATATAATAGTTCACTGTACCCGACACGATGTTTATTTCACAAGACACCATCAAAATATTGTCATTTATATGTATCTTATAACATCTCACCTCACAGACACCAGACTCCTGAATCACCCGACTCCATTAGTCTACGTCATGACTACAGCACGCTGTAGGTAACTGTGTAGCTTATACATTAAAATGCAAATTATTAACAGTTATGATGATAAGGAACAAAGTTTTACAACCGTATTGCATGATGCCCGGCAATGGTGTGATACCATCACACACAATTATTGTCTTTGCGTTCAAAATTACAAAGAAAATTGCTGCCGCCAACAGGATACCAGTTGGAAATATTATTGTTTGTTTTAAGCATTCTGGATTCGTGTGCATGAAACCGTGTTCATGCTCAAACTCGTTTTCTGTGTCAAAGTCCAATTCTTGTTTCGGTGATAAATTAATAAACGTTAACATTTTGTTCATGATTTCGAAGAGCTTTGGAGAGAATCAAAACCAAATACTATTTACAGTGTTATAATTTGGTTTTGCGTTTTTGACCTTTTGCACCCATTCCAACAATAGTGATCTTTATATTTTCCGTATTTTCCCCCACTTACACCTTACTTAACTCACGACGCTTCGTGTTTGGCCTTAACGTTTAAAAGTACGTTCGTCCACTCGAATCTAGTTTTAGGTTCTATTCTCTGACTGAGATGACTGCTCTCTAGTTGACTTTTAACTTTGAATGTGTGGCGGTAAGAACTTATTGACCAGTGGTCAATATAATGCGACCGGCTGGAACGATGTGCTACCGTCTCCTGGTTGTGACATTTCGGTAATTTTACACTTTATATATGTCCGCAGTTCGCCCCCGCCCCCTGCAGACGTCTTCGTAACACCACAACTGTTACGAGGACGTTAACACAACCAAAACACGTTTACGCAATTTTTTAAAACAAATACGGTGTATCATGACCTTTTGGTATCGCTATCAGTAGAGATAGAAATGCACCTTGACTAACACCCTGACTTACACTACGATAATAAACACATCGTGTTACGCCAAATATCAAATAAAACACCAAATAAACATAATAATAATCAAACATGATTTTTATGATGTGATATGTATTGTCATTTCGATTTTGACTAAAATACTACATAGATTTTAATTACGGAAAAACGTCTAAAACGGTAGAATCATACATTATTCTAAGTTTATATACAATGTAGTGTTGACGTTTGTTATTTTTGGAGTTGACGTTGTTAAGTTATCATGTTAGTGGCATTTTGTGAAGTAAAGATTGACTCGCCAATGTTTTCAGTATTATGTCAACCCTATTAGGAGGTGTTGAGTCACGATGCACTATTAGCGCCGCATGCGCAACCATATCAACGTAATTAAATTTGAATAAAGACGATAAGATTGTATACCCCTCAAAGCATATGCCATAGTATATTTATCCACTGGGGTTCTAAGCCATACAAAACAGGAGTTGGTTTCCAGTTTCAAGATCTCAATTTTGGATTTGGATTTTTTGTATGTGCTGAAGAAAACTGACATACATATGGATGTATGTAATGAAATCCCAACCTCATGAACCCGGTCGTAAATCACAATTGTGACGTATCCTTAGTTCAAGTATGGTCAACTTAATAACAGCGATTAATGTGAATTAAGCTTCATTAATAATGTCTTTTATCTGTAGAAATCAACAGTTTGTTTTATGTGTTTATATCTGTTAGTTCGATTAAAAAACATAGTTATTTGGCAAAGGTAATCAAAATGTTAATACTTCGAAAGTCTATTAGGACGGAAAAATAATAATATTTCAATGCAAGCTAACAACGCATATCACGATTCGATTCAAAACTTTACATTGTGTAAGTATGACACCAGGTTTACGATATATATAAAGGTAAAATCTCGTTATAGCTTAATGTTTGAATTGATTATAATTTGCGTGTTTTTTTTTTTTTTATAAAAATCTACTTGCGTCTAAAATGTTGAGAGATAAAGGTTTTGAAAAGAAAAATGCAATCGTCTTTTTTTTCTAGTTCATCGGTCACAGAGGCTTGGAAACAATATGTAATCCTGAAAGCAAAATCTTTTTTGGAAAAAAAATACAAACTAATGCGAGTTTGAAGTCATGCCATGACAAGAAAATATTTATAGCATGTCTAGTATAACATCTATATTCCACAAACATTGTTCATACCAAAACAATGACATGTTTCAGTATCAACATTGCTTTGTCTCCTGATTTTGTATTTTGTTATCCCTATTGGTGTTACTTCGTCTTTGTCTGTGTATTTCTCTATTGCTTGAAATGCATTGTCTTCTGTTTTAATGTGTTCTGTAGAAACATGGACGTTGCCTTGTTGTTTCCTTCCATTACGTTGCTTTGCATTTTACTCATCTTTACGTTGCTAAACCTTTGACTGTCTTTTTGCCATTGTTAACGTGGCTTTGCATTTGTCTTGCTGGTTCCTTTGCCATTGTTTGCGTTTCCTTACCCTTGTCTTGTTGTTTGCTGTTTTCGTTCTTTTGTCTTTGTCTTGCTGTTTTGGTTGCCTTACCTTTGTCTTGCTGTTTTCGTTACCTTGCCCTTGTCTTTGTATTTTCGTTGCCTTGCCTTTGTCTTGGTATTTTCGTTGCTTTGCCTTTGTCTTGGTATTTTCGTTGCTTTGCCTTTGTCTTGCTGTTTTCGTTGCCTTGCCTTTGTCTTGCTGTTTTCATTGCCTTGTCTTTGTCTTGGTATTTCCTTTTCCAATGTTTTCGTTGTTCTTACCTTTTATTGCAGTGTCCTTTGCTCATGTCTGCGTTGCATTGCCTTTGTCTTGGTATTTTCGTTGCCTTGCCTTTGTCTTGGTATTTTGGTTGCCTTGCCTTTGTCTTGCTGTTTTCGTTACTTTGCTTTTGTCTTGGTATTTCCTTTTCCAATGTTTTCGTTGTTCTTACCTTTTATTGCAGTGTCCTTTGCTCATGTCTGCGTTGCATTGCCTTTGTCTTGGTATTTTCGTTGCCATGCCTTTGTCTTGGTATTTTCGTTGCCATGCCTTTGTCTTGGTATTTTCGTTGCCTTGCCTCTGTCTTGGTATTTTGGTTGCCTTGCCTTTGTCTTGCTGTTTTCGTTGTCTTGCCTTTGTCTTGGTATTTTCGTTGCATTGCCTTTGTCTTGCTGTTTTCGTTGCCTTGCCTTTGTCTTGGTATTTTCGTTGCCTTGCCTTTGTCTTGGTATTTTCGTTGCCATGCCTTTGTCTTGGTATTTTCGTTGCCTTGCCTTTGTCTTGCTGTTTTCGTTGCATTGCCTTTGTCTTGCTGTTTTCGTTGTCTTGCCTTTGTCTTGGTATTTTCGTTGTCTTGCCTTTGTCTTGGTATTTTCGTTGTCTTGCCTTTGTCTTGGTATTTTCGTTGTCTTGCCTTTGTCTTGGTATTTTCGTTGTCTTGCCTTTGTCTTGGTATTTTCGTTGTCTTGCCTTTGTCTTGGTATTTTCGTTGTCTTGCCTTTGTCTTGGTATTTTCGTTGTCTTGCCTTTGTCTTGGTATTTTCGTTGTCTTGCCTTTGTCTTGGTATTTTCGTTGCCTTGCCTTTGTCTTGCTGTTTTCGTTGCATTGCCTTTGTCTTGGTATTTTCGTTGTCTTGCCTTTGTCTTGGTATTTTCGTTGTCTTGCCTTTGTCTTGGTATTTTCGTTGCCTTGCCTTTGTCTTGCTGTTTTCGTTGCATTGCCTTTGTCTTGGTATTTTCGTTGTCTTGCCTTTGTCTTGGTATTTTCGTTGTCTTGCCTTTGTCTTGGTATTTTCGTTGTCTTGCCTTTGTCTTGGTATTTTCGTTGTCTTGCCTTTGTCTTGGTATTTTCCTTATTCTTGTTATGTTTATATTCTTTTTTCATTTCTTGTATTTTCCTCTTAGTACTTCTTGTACCAATGTTTAAAATTTCGTTGTTTTTTGTTTTGTTACTGTTTTTGTTTTGTTTTGGTTTGACTTTTATATACCCGACCAAACGAACTGTTCGACGAATGAGGGGTATTCGAGTAAACCGAGTTCGAAGAAGTGGGGTTTTACTGTAGTACATATGTCTGCATAAATACATCCCAAACATTGCACGCCTTGCAGTTTTGTTGAATATTGTGGTTTGATCATCGGTGTTCTCTTCGTTCTCATCTTACAACACTAGTTTCTGTGAGGACATTCGCAATGATGTTGTCTTGCAAATTATATCGGTGTGTCTGTAAACCACGTGATCGTTTTTACACGCATCTGTTTCGTATTTGTGCTAATGTAGTTATTTCCTGTGTGTAACTTTCACGTACTTGTCGACAATTGTATTACTCAGAGTCGAAATAAGGGTACATGTACTAGCGGTAATAAACAAATATTCATACAAAATGTTTATGCTTAGATTGTTAAGACAAATTTTGTAGACATTGGTAAAATGGAGAGAAAAGAAAGGAAAAAGAAAGCGTATGTGTTGATACGGTAAAATATCCTTATTTGGTAAATACTGTAAAGTGTATATTATAATGAACAGGTAAATAAGTATGTTTCGATGATTTAGATATTTTCATAAATAAAATAAAATTATCATTTGTATCTCTTTCTATAAACAATAACTGTATATTTCGTTATGCATGGGCATTTTAAATTTATTTCGATAATTATACTAAAGCATTTTATTTAGAAAAAATATAAAGTATTGTATTTCGTTAAACATGGGAACGTACATGTGTGTAATCATATTTTGATAGACAGGCCAACAAGTATTATATTTCGATAGACAGTAAAGCGTGGTAATTCGATAAACAGGGTAAGTTGTGGTATTTAAATAAATATAGTAAATCGTTTTATTTCGATAAAAAGAGTAAACAGTGGTATTTTAATAAATATAATAAAGCATTTTATTTCGACAAACAGGGTTAATCGTGTTTTTTCAATAAATATAGTAAAGTGTGGTATTTCTATAAACAAGGTAAAGCGTGGTATTTCGATACAGAGGAAATCGTAATATTTCGATAAATATGCATGCAATAAAGCGTTTTATTTCGATGAATAGGGTCAAGTGTGGTATTTCAATAAATGAAGTAATACCTTGTATTTCGATAAAGAGAGTAAAGCGCATTTTTCGATAAACAGCGTAAACCGTGGTATTTCGATGAACTGAGTAAATCGTGGTATTTCGATAAACTGAGTAAATCGTGGTATTTCGATAAACTGAGTAAAGCTTGGTATTTCCATACAGAATAAATCGTGGTATTTCGATAAACAGAGTAAAGTGTGGTATTTCGATAAACAAAGTAAAATGTGGTATTTTAATAAATATAGTAAAACGTGGTATTTCGATAAACTGAAAAAGCTTGGTATTTCGATACAGAATAAATCGTTGTATTTAGATAAAAAAAAAGTATTGGGTGGTATTTCGATAAATATAGTAAAGCGTTTTATTTCGATAAACATAGCAAAGCATGGTATTTCGATAAATATAGTAAAGCGTTTTATTTCGATAAACATAGCAAAGCGTGGTATTTCGATAAACGGAATAAATCGTGGTATTTCGATAAACAGAATAAATCGTGGTATTTCGATAAACAGAGTAAAGCATGGTATTTCGATAAACATAGTAAAGCATGGTATTTCGATAAACAGAGTAAAGCGTGGTATTTCGATAAACAGAGTAAAGTGGGGTGTTACGATAAACAGAGTAAGGTGTGGTATTTCGAAAAACATTGCAAAGCGTTTTATTTCGATAAACAGAGTTAAGTGTGGCATTTCGATAAACAGAGTAAAGCGTGGTATTTCGATACAGAATAAATCATGGTAATTCGATAAACAGAATAAGTCGTGGTATTTCGATAAACATAGTAAAGCATGGTATTTCGATAAACATAGTAAAGCATGGTATTTCGATAAACATAGTAAAGCGTGGTATTTCGATAAACAGAGTAAAGCGTGGTATTTCGATAAACAGAGTAAAGCGTGGTATTTCGATAAACAGAGTAAAGCGTGGTATTTCGATAATAAGAGTAAAGCGTTGGATTTCGATAAATAGAGAAAAGCGTTTTATTTCGATAAACAGAGTAAAGCGTGGTATTTCGATAAACATTGTATAGCGTTGTATTTCGATAAACAGAGTAAAGCGTGTTATTTCGATAAACAAGGTAAAGCGTTGTATTTCGATAAACAGAGTAAAGCGTTGTATTTCGATCAACAGCGTAAATTATAGTATTTCGATAAACAAGGTAAAGCGTGGTGATTCGATAAAAAGAGTAAAGCGCGTTTTTTTAATAATAAACAGGGGGAAAGCGTGGTATTTCAACAGCCAGTAGAATTAGGGTGAAGTGAGCGTTTGAGATACATTATACATAATAACGTTAGACACTCACGAGAGTTACCTTATCCGCCAAACACTGTGTTGTGTCTATATGATGGATGAGCATAATTTGTGAATTAAATAACCATATTGTGTTATATCTTGTGTGTAACCTTTGACAGATTGTCGGAGATTTGAAATAAGAGATAACGTTTTCCAACGTGTATTATGTTGTACAGTATCAAAAGTCCTCGATCATGTCTATCAAGTTTCAAGAACATAAAAAATGAATGCATATTTCATAACTAATTTTTTTATTTTCTGGGGAAATTTTTGAAATCGCCTTTTTAAAGAAAGTGATATGTCTGTGTTGTATTTTATACCTCATTGGTATAATTTCAGTTTAAATTTTACTTTAATTCATCATTTTCTTTCAATTTACAATATCATATATAGATGTTTTATTCTTTTGATTTTTGACAAAAGACAGACGTTTTACATCTAGGTGTTGGCTATTATGTTTTCCCGTTTTCATGTTTCCTTTGTGGTCTGTTGCCGTTGATCGTATAAATCTACGTCCAGTTAACGTGCGAATGCAATGGGCCGGGCAAGGTGAGACTGTGACTCGCACTTTCAGGTGCTACAATAACAGCCCTCTAGGCTCTGTAGAGCGCTACACGTTTGATTTATCGCGATTAATCCTTTCCTATCAACTCTTTAATCCTATAGATTTCTTTCCGGTGTTGTTGGAGGTGAGATAGTGTTCTTATGCTTAATATGTATCTAATGACAGGTAGGCCGGGATCAAAGGACCGCCACTCGGTCCGCCGTGTACACGTCACCAGGGGGCGTGACCTGCGCACGTCACCATGCAACACAAACATCCACGTTGGATTAAATGTGCATTTTGTTGTCAGGTTCATTTCGTGTTTTCTCGTGCTCTATGGTGACTTGTGCAGCAGTCAAACACATTCCAGAATATGATTTCAGGTGTTAACACAAGACAGCATTGTTAGGGTCGTGTCTGTCTGTGTGTCTCTCAAAAAAACAAGATGGATGTCGCCGTGTCGCCAATGATCCATAATCGACAATGTGACACGGGGCATTCGTTTGAAGCTCTATAAACACAATCTGTGAGGACGAACCTCTTTCTTCTGACTTTATATCACCCTTGATATCTCTCAACTGAACCACAAATGTACGCCTATAATGTATTAGCGATTGTATTCAATATGGAAACAAATGAAAAAAATACACCTTAAGTTTGAAATTTCCAAAATATGCACAGATTACATATGAATGAATCATACATAACTGACAATATATTGTAGGACTTGGTCCATCAGTGTGTCTAACGATTATGACTGAACCACATTTACAGCTTATATTGAATAAATTGTAAAAGAAGAAAAATAAAATCTATCAATTGTAACGAGTTCAGATGAAATACAAAGTTATTTCCAATATGTTCATGTAAATTGTTTGAAATGTTGTTATTCACCCCATCATGTCAAGATATATCACATGTAATTTAACTTTAAGACTGTTCTGGTTTTTGAAATAAAAATAGTGAAAATAAATCAAGAAATAAAAACGACTTGCTAATGGGCGATTGTTAAAGGTTATCAGACCTGTGTCTTTGACACATTTTTTGTGCTGTTCCCTGTCGAAGGTTTTTTGTAAATATTTTATATTCTTCCATGTGTAGTTTTTGCACTTCTCGTCTTTAATTCTTACTAAAAGACATGTACAATTTGTGAACCATTTGTATTTTTGCGTGCAATTTGCTGGCTGTCTTTAACAGGAATCGACAGTCGAAACAGCAATTGCATCCATTGCACGTTGTCTCTCTCCCCCCTCTCCTTCTCTCTCTCTCTTCCTATCCTTTTCTCTCCATCCCTCCACTTTTCACAGGCTCCCTCCGCTATCACTTAGTGTATCCGACTCAGGAATATAGTTCCTGTGTGACCTAAATCAATCACCTGCTTTGCGGAGTAATTTTAATGTCTACCGCGTACATCTTTACCTTGAACACAAATACGTGAATATAATTAATAATTCCCTTTAACATTCCAATCGATATATTTACAATTGTGCGACCAGCTTCAGCACCCGTGACCTGCCCTTGGCAGTTTCCGTATTACAATAGTCAATACGACAATCACCTGTACAACAATGAATTAATTGTACCTGTTAAACTTCTATACCTGTGTCTGACCTTATCACATATACATACAGGTTTAATAAAGCTATAATTAACATAATAATGGACGTATTATCTCACTACGGCCGGACACCAATGGTCAATTACGGTTGACCAGGACATCGTGTAATCTGAAATGTTTGTCCATCTCTTTCCATTCAAACGCATCTGCATGCTTTGTCTCCATATCGACCTGTGTTGACCTTCCTTTGAAGAACGTGTAAGACATCGATGCCGTAGCAAATTATAAAATCCTATCTTATTCACATATGATTTAAGTATGTGTGTACCTCGAGCAAGCTTATAATATTGTCTTCCGTGGTATTAGGATTTGTATCGGTGTTTTATTTGCTCTAAAATGAATGTGGGCTGTTTCCCCGAATAAAATATGTTGTGCGTATCGAATGTATGTACAAAACTAGTGAATAACTTATGCTTGTAATTTCTTATATGATAACTAGTACCCAAGTCCAGCATAACACGTGTTAAATATAGCCGCAAGGCATACTCCTGCTAATTCTTATCTTATGGTGAAACAGTGAATGATACATCACAAGAATATTCTTTTTCATGCTTCGGGAAATGGATTACGTAACAAATTGAAAATAAATCACACGAGGAATATTGTCTATTTCATTGTACATTTCACAGAATTATGCAAATTAGACTTTAAATGATTAATCTCTGACTTCATTTATTACATGTAATGTATGCTCCAGCGTCACGTGTTTTCGATACGTTACATAATATTGTATAAAAATCAAATTAAATTTGTCGTTATTTAAAAGCGCGAAGGAGAACGTGCACGTGGTGTTTTGTTGAGGTACCATTTTTCTTCTTTTTATAAATAGTTGTTCTTTTCATATTAACATATATTAAACGCCCCTCGTGCGCGTTGTCAAACAGTGGAGTTTATTTTGAAGTTTGACTTTATCAAAGTGCATTGATAAATATTACAAAAGCAGTTTCGATTAATTTAATTTCAAATATTTAATCAAACAAAGCAACATTAATACTGCCACATTATCCGGAGGGTAAATATTATTGAGACTTTAGCAATGCGCTTTAACACTCCATCTCGATTGGTTGAATATATATGCTGTGTCAGGTTCAGGCGATGTATATGCGTGGGTACAGACATGGAAATATGTTACCATTTAGGCGATGTGAAATCTACCTGCAAATCGTACACTTAATACTTATTCCAATCAAACTGATTGCATACATTTGACTGGCAAGAGACAGTTCTATAGTGGACTAAGGCGGTTTTTTCAATATTCCTCAAACTCTCCATTGAAATGTACTCGCGTGTGTCTGATACCAATTTATTTTCCCCAATCGATTTGGTTTTCTTCTTTCCTTTTTTCTCTAACAGTTGTTATAATACGGAAAATCTGCACAGCTGTGTGTTTTAATGTCACCCTCTCCGATCACTTCGGTCGCAATCGTATACTAGAAAATAATCACCTTTTTTCATTGTCAAATAGCTGGGGATCAAAAAACAAATCAGGACTAATGGATTTGTTCTATATTCGGAGTTTAGTTTTTATTATTTGTTGATTTATTTACTTTTTTTTTTCATTATTTCCATCCTGTAGATGTGCAAACTTATTAGAAGTAATGCATTTTTATTATAATATCTTAATGAAACTGATATTCAATCGCTAAGATCTGGGCCCGTACTCACGAAACCGTTCTTATGTTCAAGCCTAATTTCTTCTTCCGGTTATAAATTATTATTAAAATCCAATTTTGTCTATTAAAGCCAAATACTGTTTTCAATGTTTACAGTTGACACTTTTAATCGTTTGACATGATTGAAGTGAATTACAGCACAGTTACAGTTTGAGCACAGAATCCGTGATTGAGCACGATAACTGATTCATGAATGCGAGCCGCGGGTTAATTACAAAGGTAAGTACTAGATATTATGATAATAAAATTATTATTTATTGTCATATAAAATAAAAACGAATCGTTTTGGGAAAATAAGCATAAATAATATATTTCTTTTTTTAATTCCAAAAATATTGTACAAATGTAGCTGTATAACTTCGTGTTGCTCAGCTTAATGATATTGTTTTCAATTAATGTCGACTTTGACTTTAGAAATGTGTATGTCTACCATTAGTTAAACAGTGTGCAGAGCTCTCAGAGATATCCGGTCTTCATTTGTTCATGAATTTTAAAGTAGTCAATTTTATGATTTGCGCATGTGTAGTCTTTAACGATTAACCCCGACAGCTTGTGCGGAAAATTCGATAATGTGTCAATACTGCGCACAGCACAGGGACCTGAAAATTAAGAAGAAACAACTCATAATTACGATGGGACCTCTCTTAGTGTAGGAAGTAATAAGAAGACGTTTTAAGGGTTTAGATCAATGCAATGCTTGCTCTAATGATAACATAAGTAGACTCTTTCAACGTGTTGAACTAAACCCTTAAAACGTCTAATAACTTATTGACTGCACATCGGAAGAGGTCCCAACTATACAAAATTTGTCTTAATTTCCAAGCCCCTGTGATAAATGTGTGTGGCCAAAAGATACCCGACAGTCCCGCGTGGATCACAGAACTATAAACCCCGCAGCGTCTTCAAGTTAATACAAACATCGAACGAATAAAGGAAGTAGATAGAAAAAATGTAACAAATGTCATCTGTGTGCAGATCTTTTTAGATTTTAGATTAAACTACGGTTGTGTGAAAAAAGTACAAATGAAAGGACAGTTATTTTAACGACATCACTATCAAATGTAATGATAACGCTGCTCCCACTTTTATCACAATGTATACGGGTGTGTCATATAACGATAAAATCAGTGTTATTTTAATCCTGTAATTCCATGATATATGGCTGAATCGTTTGTTCGTGTGTAAAATATAGATAAAAACTTTCGCAATATGTAAATTATCTTGAAAATTGTATGCATCTTAAGACGTATTGAAACGGTGTAAACGTTTGAAATGTAATAATTTCTTACATTTCAATAAGAAATCAAAACATGTATGTTTGTCATCACGCTGTATTACATGTACTCTGTGTCTTTTTGACTTCTTCAACTCTACTGTTTTCCGGACGTCATATGTGTGTATGGTCGATATCACAAATTGTCATGTCCCTTCTTTTTCCTCGTGTCTTCTTTCCTTTTTCAATTCTTTTTTGTTGTTGATGTGTTATGTGTATATGGTCGGTATCAGAATAATAGAATCTGTCACTACCTTGGGGGTGAGACAGGGTCATCTCAACCCGAGGGGTAAGATTCTTAAGTTGTCAAACACGAGGCTTGCCAAGTGTCTGACAGCTTAAGAATCTTACCCCGAGGGTTGAGATCACCCTGTCTCACTCCCAAGGGGGTGAATGATTATTTTTCTCTTACTGTTTACCCTCTTATGTATTTTATATAGACGTTACATCAATGCAAGAAAATGTTAATGTGATGTCGCCGTGACGTCATTGTATTGTTGCCGTGACATCATGGTATTGTTGCTATGACGTCATACAATTGTTGAGAACGTGCAAAGAGCACGTGTAGCTTGTCTCAACCCTAGGGTGAGATAAGAAAATCTCACACCGGTAAAATGGTGGATATCCCTGTCCAGGGTAAGAGAAATTGTCATGCCCCCTTTTTTGCCTGTGTCTCCTTTACTTCTTCCATTCTTCTGTTTTCCGGATTTTTTTTTTAAATAGAACTATTCATATAGAATAAAATAATACGTATCCAAGATATACCGCTTAGCCTTTCAGCTTTCTTGGGCTTCTTTATGAGTCCGTATCAAGACCTTGTTTATTTATTATCTACTATATATATCATCTACTTACTATATATGTGTGTTTGTGTATTGTCGATATCACAACGCTGGTTTACAGTTGATGAGGAGAAGGAGTTTTAGTTGCTATCTCTTGTTTCAAACAATCTTGCAAATATACATATACATGCTAATAAATAGACTTTACAACGATTCCACAGAATGGATAAGACCCTTGATATATTTTTACTAGCAGAGCCTAGCCCTGAGTTAATTACTCAATACACATAAGGCTAAGCTTTAATCCCTATAAATTTAACACGTGCCTAATTGGATTCCGTCAATTGTGTTACAGTATTTTAATATAATATTGCTTTATGAACGTTAATCCAACAACGTTAATAAAAATGATAAAAAGGTGTTGTCAAAAGCCAAATATGTGAAAAAAATAACTCCTATTAACCTTAGTTTAGGTCCAAATATAGCTGTAACAACAATCAGTTCCCCGTGATTTTACCCTGTCAAATGTGACATAATTTTGCCTAAATTGCAGGGAGAGAGAAAAAAAAGTTCTGTATAGGGGATGGGGTTGGGAATAACGTTGTGTATGCCCGGTTTAACCGAGAGTCGATCTAAACCCCTATACCATGTAAAATAACTCTGAACACCTTAGTTTAGGTCCAAATATAGCTGTAACTGTAGGGGTGGGGATGGGGTTAAAAATTAAGCAATCATTAATTCGTGTATTTAACATTTTTGAGATGTAAGTATATCTAATTGATAATTATACATTTAAATAATTGAATTATGTCCTATCATACACCCTTAAACCTTGTATCCTCTGACCACAGGGACCTGATACTCGTTACAGCCATATTTGGACCTAAAATAAGGTGTTCAGAGTAAGTTTACACGTTATTGGGTTTAGATCAACTTTCGGTAACATATAAGGGGTGGCATTTTACGGAAAGTTTATCTAAACCCTAAAAAGTGTAAAATTACTCTGAACACCTTAGTTCAGATCTAAACATAGCTGTAACGAATTCTCAGGTTCCTGTGCCTCTGACCCTTCCACTCGAGAAGAGACAGCCAGGTTATTTCATTTTTGTATAGAATGTTTCCAATTTCTTTGATAATTTATGGTAGGCAATTGTTCATGTTTTATATCAATATAATAATGGTTTGACAAGTGCTTAATAAACTCTTTGAACATGAAATTAATTCTCGAAGATTAAAAGGTGATCGTTTCCTGTGGTTTCAGATATTTTTTGTGTTCTCCTATAATTATCGTAGGCGACAAATTCCGATGTTTTGTTCCTATACCAGTAGAATCTACACTGGACAGTCATAAAACGGTGTCCTTTCAGAAGGTAACAAAAATGGCCGCCCAAGCGGAAAGGTGAGTCTATAATATATACTGGGTTCACAGGTACGTCACGGGTACGCGCCCATAAACTTTTTTTATACTTACAATAATCGGACCATCTGTATCCGGATGTTTAAAACCCGAACAGCTTACTTCACAGATTTAGAATTATTTTTATTCCGTTATTTGTTCAGATAAATACTACTGGCTTCATACATCTCTGGATAGATTAAAAATCCAAATTAAAAAAAAAGAAGATTTTTTTCGGTTACAAATTAATCAACGCTGAACAAAAAATTGAAACAGTAAAATTTGGTAGAAAATTAAAAAATATTCATGATGAAAATTGTATTTGATGTTTGTCAAGCTGTTAAGGCTTTTAAAACGTATCACTGTGGGAAAATGGCATGTTGAGCGTGGCCAATTCAGCTATTATACGGGTGGGCGGGTCTACAGTGCCTTGCCAGGGCCATTTAACCCCAGACAAAAGTTAACTCGGCGAGATGTCGCTCATATCAAACACAAACCAGTCGTGTTTAGGTTTACTGTTTATTTTATATTTTAAGTCATCACATTCGTTCCTCGTTTTAATACTTTTCTTCTTCTGTCAAACATACATGATTTCACATTCTTATCAATATTCCGATTTTACACATTTGAATTTTCGTATTTTTCATTTACCAACCGAATCAAAATCTTATTATACCAGTAAATCGGTGGAAATTGTATGTGTATTTTCTTTCGTTTTTTAAAAATCTTTTAATATATATACTGCTTATCAATAGCAAGAACATTTTTGCTATAGGTTGAAAATTTTGAAGATAATGTATTATTATAAAAGAACGATTCGATTGGAAAAAGTGATAATAATTTCTATACACTGTATATAAATAAAAAGATGATTGCTATTGACAGGTTTATATAATGAAATAATTAAATAAAAACACATTGATTTAAAATCAATGAAAAACGGTAAATTGGTTTTTTCTCCTATCTGTTTACGGAATATCGAGACTCGGACAACTTTCTCCTCTTTTTTTCTCTCTCCTTAACTAGCACTTTCTCGCTCACTCTCATTTGTCGGAACACTAAAACACATTCTTTCAATACCTCAATCATACTTGCGACACACAAGAACGTCTAAGCGACGTTTTAACGACATTTAAACAACAGTTAATATTTGGTATTCAGCACTCACAAACCCTTTGTAAGGGGAGATAATCAACTATCACAGTTATAAATAAAATGACAATCTGTAAATTCTTGCATATATCACATACCAGACATACTTTGAGTACATGGTAAACACTTATTGCGAATGTCTCAAAGACAAAAGGTACTGTTGGTAAGTTAAGCATCAAAAAATAAAATGAACCATTTCGAAAACTTAAAATCATAATGGAGTTTTTTTCTGTTTTTTTTTCATTTTTCTTTTGTAATATGATAGCTCAAGTTTGTATGAGCCTCGTTAACCAGGTTTTTAGCGTATTCTTTTGTTTTTTTACAAAAACTTCATTTGCCTCTCTTGTAAAACATTATTAAATTGAAAAAAATCAAATGCTAACTGACGTCATAATGTAATATTTTTGCATCAACAGATTGGAATAGAATAGACTTTCGAAATGGTCCATTTTTTCTCATAACTTGAATTCATTAACCATTTTCCACAACATCATAATCTGACAAACTTTATGACCTTTATAAAGATTATCGATGGAAGTTTTGACATTAGGTAATAATTTTGATATGATTGTCGGTTATAAATTATCTACATTTCCAGTTGCTGTATTGTTGTCTTAAACATCTAAACTAAGAACGAACAAACTAAACACATTCTGAATAAGCCTAGTGGATGTAGTAAAATCAATGAACTTTGTCAGATCGTGCTTTTACTAGCTAAGAACTTACCCTGATACAAATTAACCAAACGTGAAAAAAAATCTGTGTGAATTTAGTGTACGATTAGTTGAGATTCGTCATCATTTTTAAAATGTTTCGCTATGCATTGTCGATAACCAAAAAAACATCATGTAATGGTCCTTACTATCATAATGTTGTCAGACCTTGATGCAAAGGAAAAAATGGGTTCATGAAATTGAGCAAAGCATGAGACTATGTTTAAATACAATGAAACCTGTCTAATCCGACACATATATATCCCAACATAGTGTCTTATCCAACATAATGCCTCATTCAGATTTATAATGACAAGTACCTGAAAAGACATGTATGTTTTATGCACTGTCTATTCCGACTAATATGTTGTGGTCCACGGGATGTCGGATTAGACAAGTTTCACTGTATTATTGTGTTAATACATGGCATGATTATTACATAAAGCGGACTCTGCAATGCTGGATCTGCTCATAAACGTCGCCGACCCTTTGCTGTAGAATTTTCATGTTCTTTTTTGGTATGGTCGGGACAAAGCTATGAGCAGGCTCTTCCCGGACAAACGTTTCATGGAGTTCCTCTCCGACGTTACCGGAAAGGTGTAAACGTTCTATAATGCTTGCTGTACTGTTTCTAAACACACACAGAGAATCTAACAAAGATGTGTGATAGGACGAATATTTGTCCAGGAGCCGGTAGCCATGGAACAATCCCGACTCATTGTCCATAAAAATGAGATTCCCGTCCGTGTCCCGCTCCAAATTGTGAGCAGGGCTCTCCATCATTTGACTATTCCACTGTTTGTTGTGGATATTATTAACCACGCGGTCAAGATTAGCAATTAAATAATCAAACACTATAAGATCTGACCATTGCATCAGTTCGCACGCGCCCATGTCACCGAGTTCCCCGGATGTAGGGAAGAGCGCGCGGTCGTCTCCCCTGAGATGGATGGGAATGTAGGCGGGGTTTAGTCCCCCTGACCATTGTGTAATAACCACCACCTTATTGTCTGACCACTGGGCATTAGCCATTTCCGTATGAACCGTCCGCCAGTTGTCACTGTGTGAATTGACCACACTTAGCACTGTGGGTAATAAATTGTTGATGCGTAGGAGTTTCCCAAGATAGAAGGAATAAATTTCACCCTGAATCTGATCCGTGTTGAGACGGTACCGCGCGCATGCACGTGTTCCATCCGACAACATGAGCAGGCGATTCTGCATCCTTCCACATCCTTCACTCATTTTCACAACTTTCGATCGGGTCGATTTTTCCCGCCATTGTTTTTGTTCTTGATCTGATTGTCTAGTTTTACAGCTGTTTTCCAGTGAAGAGGTCCACACAATTCCGTCCACCATGTCCGAAACAGCCTTGACCCAGTCAACACCCCGCTTGCCCTGCTTGGGGATGTCCAGTCCAGTGGCCGGAGGTGAATCGACCGGTTGATTGCCGGATTGTGGCCGGTAATCGGGTGTAATATCAGGGATCGGCACAGATTTCTCCTGTAAGTGCGACTTACTCCCATTGTTCGTGGGATAAACAACACTGTGAAGCGAATGTTTCAATCCTCTTAGAGGGTAATTCTGTGTAATTCTGTTCAACCCCTCGCCGTTCCGTAAGTCCTGATTAAGATCGCCGTTATTTAACTCGCTCGTCAGTGCTTTCTTCCTGATGTCCAGTTCCGACCCCACGAGGTCTAGCCCCAGGTCCCCTTGTCCCCGACCGGAAGTTGGGAGGGTGATGACCGGAAGTTGTATAAGCAGTCCCAACACAATTCCTAATGTGAATCCGATGCCCATCATGACATACCCGGTACTCTTTCTCATACCCAGTACGGGCCACGGAAACACACAGCACAAACACACAACACACACACGGGCTATTCCGTGCACGATCACATTATATCCAAAAATTACAACCTCCGTCGTCGAAAGAAATTTAGAATTAACGTTCCAGCAACGAAAAGGTCACTTTCCTAATTTCCTGTTACGAATTTATTTTCACCTGAGTTGGTATTTGGTACTATAAGGTTAACTATCCGAGTCACGGACTCGTTCTGCCATGAATGGAAACAAAATCCCGAGAGTTATACTTTGGTCCTGTCATAAACTGGTCAGGTGTCACAAGCTGATGATTATTCACGCTGTGCTATGGTCAGGTAGTGACCAGTGCCACCCGTCGTCATTCACGCCAACAGTTGTCCACACCTCAACACAATTTTGTCACCGCCATGACACCGGCTGATTCTCAGATCTGTCAAAATACAAAAAATATATCCAAGAGTTAGAAACCTGCCGAATACGTATATATTCATTTTTTCCGGGTCTATTTCTGTTCTAACGCAGTATGACGAACTCATGATATTACGCTTGCCGAGCTTTCACTATCAATATAAACCCGGATCAACACATGGACTATAAAGCCTCGCTCGTAAACCTAATACGTTTTATTGTCAATACACCGTTGGCGCATGCGCAGAATGAATTGGAAAACCGGCAATCAATAGAGGCTGATTAGGTACACTTCACGAGTCTCCGCCCCCTGAGAGTGACCCTGTGCGACCCTGGGGGAGGGGGACAAAACCAATTCCGCCATCTTACATTACCTGACTTTGGCCACCCGTAGTACGCGGAGACGAAAAGGCATTGTGCTCTGCGGTATTTGAATAGAATTTCCACAATTCGTAGCTTTCATACCTGAACGTGTCAATCAAGGCGGTTTTATTGCAGACTGAATCAACGTTAATTAATGCATTCCAGGCGTTTGTGTGTTGCTATTGTGAATCTCGTGTAATTCTAAAATACGGTCGTATACATGGGTTGGGCCTTCGTACACAGTTTGTAATGAATATACATTACATATTGATTAAAGTTTACACCAAGTGTCAAGACTACCAACGCAAAAGTCTATGAATATTCATCAGCTGAGCTAATTAAAATGCAGTTTACCAGGGCCACAGCGAGCGGTTCCATTATAGCACACGCCGTTTTACGGCAAAACTTATCTGATTTCACGAGTATAACCGAAATAGGATGTAGTAAATGATACAATGCCAGCTTCAAACCCCGTAATATACAATTCAACCGTAGATACTTTGAAGCCGGTTCGGCCTTGCAATATTTATACGAGTGTAATTTATGTCGCTGTACACGGCGACTGTTATATGAGTAACACGACACACTCCCTGTGTACTCAACTGAACATGATCATAGTAGCAATTAGCATTTACAAAATCAAAAAAGGAACAAAAGTATTGATTCACTCTCAAGGCCTGCAATTTTAATAGCAAATGTACGTTTTCTTTAAAACAAACGAAACGCAGACATACGAATCAGTCTCGACTAGCACACGGGAACATTAAGCGACATTTGATGTTCAAATATTGATTTTGATCGTAGACGATTTGTATCATTGAGTAGAATTTACAACACAGGTGAAAATAGGTGGACGTCACTAAAGGTATTAACTCAACGAGTATCTCAATTAGGCGTTATAAACTGTCAATTTCATGGTATAAATCTGAATTTATCCCAGAGCAAATATATATTTCACTTAAAGCACAAATAATGTATGCCCAATAAAACTTTTAAGTTGTATTACGATTAAAATAAATAAACGGGAATATCACACTTCTACAAAATACACTTCGTAAATGACTATAGAGATAGCTTAATCTTACTAACAGAGCCATAAATCGTCTGTTACTATGTGCGAAAGGTGTTATGTAATTCTACACAATGAACTTGGATGATATCATCGTAATCAGTAAATCTTCTTAACGGTGAATGGAAAACAAATCACATTCGTTCTCTTTCGAGACCTTCTCTTAAATTTTTGTAAATAATAAAATGTATATAAAATGTAAATATTTTTTTCTGTTTTCTTGATAATATACAATGTGGTATCTGTCAATGTTTTTGATATTAACACAAATATGTCGGATACTTCAACAGACCATTAAAGCTCCTTACAAATGTACTCTTTTCAATGTTTAAAAGAAGTTGCTAGTTTGTTTAAATTCGCCGGGGTAAAAAAAGTCTTGACTTGATTGCCCTTCGTACCTTTTTTCTCAGCTGGATATTTGTTTTGTCGGAACTAGAGGAGGTTACTGTCTCGTGCCTGTGTGTGTGTGGTTGTTGTATGACACTGCTATCTGTGATAAGGTACCACAGAGTTTGTGTTGGGTCCTCGTTCTGAGATAACTTCTAGTCATTGACGCTAGATGTCAAGTCCCTGTGTCAACAGAGTGGACTGGTACGAACGCGCCTACTCACTGAGAATGTGTTATAAAAGCCGTCGTGCTTTTTATAAAAGAATATCAAACGGTCATATGTTTTAAAGATTTTATAAAGAAACTAAAACGCTCATTCAGTATTGTATTCAAACGCCCAGTGTGAATGAATAAAGATTATTTTTCACCAAACAATCCCTCTTTGTCATTTCGATTATATTTTCCATTTTAAAAGTTCATTTGTATATCGCACAGATATAGAAACCCTGCAGTTTATATGTTATATTGTGATCATGAAAAACGTTGTTTTTTTTTAACCAGGATGAAAACACTACAAGATTAAAAATTGCGTTTAAAATAGTGAAATGTTCACCGAATTACACGATTTAAAGATACATACTAATGTATAAAGAAAACGTGTCAAACTTTCTGTCTAAGGAAAATCAGAAAATTACGATATCATTGTCTACAAACTGATGAATAAAGTGTCTTTTGAACAGACCATTGAGTTAACGTATTTTTATTTAACAATTTAAACGTAATGAAACAGATGTTAAAAAAATATTCCAATTTTCTCGCTCCTGCAGTTGCAACATTTAAACGAAAACCTTTATTTAAAAAGAAAGTTTATTTAAACATTATACGATTAATATGTTCAACCATTCATTTTCAATTAAAATTGACAATCTGAAAGTTGTGCTGTTGTTTTATACTCGTCCCTCGTTATAACACGTCTTTATACATGTATTTCAGCAATATTGTTAAAAGCCCTCGACA
This sequence comes from Mizuhopecten yessoensis, assembly GCF_002113885.1. NCBI lineage: Eukaryota > Metazoa > Mollusca > Bivalvia > Pectinida > Pectinidae > Mizuhopecten > Mizuhopecten yessoensis. Next base: position 218,579 of record NW_018408021.1, read on the forward strand.
GTGCCAACTTACTGGTAATCCGGGGGTTTACTCATTTATAGATCATATAAAATCAGATAAAAGCTCGGGTTGAAATATGACGCAGTCGAGATGAATAATGACATTTTGGCATCCAGCCTTAAAATTACGCTCGATCATCATCAGAATAAAAGAAAATGTCGCGTGTAATTTTTGATTTGAAAGAAATACACATGACCTAGTTTTTTCAAAGCATAGACAGCTTAAATGAAATATACACACAATTAAAGAACAAATGTTTGTTGAAAATCATACACAAATATTTGTTAATTTTCATCTTTTTGATTTCATTCGATTATGGTTATTTCAAATCTCAGAAAGTCGGCATTTTAAATAAGGATGTAGTATTTCATTTTTTTTTGTGGCAATATCTTTAGAGTTCGTTTTTAATCTTAACTGCCGGAAGTATGTTCATCATACTTTTTGTACATGTATATCCTAATAAAGATAAATATCTTACGTAGAAGTTACAGGTGAGAATGTCACGTGTTCCATGACTTGTATTGTCCAGTAAAGGACAAGTGAGCTGCTGGAGTCTCTTCCTGTACAATATACATGATATACATTTACGTCCCCTCGTAACCCCACACCAACCCCGTCCTACCCCGGCGTGCCACAGTCCTTTGTTATATATAAATTTTATACCCTGCCTTTCTGTCCGCTTTATAATCATTAATTAATGCCGTGATGTTTCGTGTCCATTGTTAGAATGTACCCGGCATGAAGGCCCAGGTAGTGTTACGACGTTTAATTCAGGTAAGGGCACGGTATATGTACTTATTATGTGGGCAGATTCTTCGTAGTCTGTCCCATGGACCGTGACCAACAAACTCCTGATGTTGGGACAAACAACCTCGTTTACGTAAAAGTTCTGGAATATTTTACGATCTCAAAAGAAGGATGAACCGATTTTCAAACCAAATTTTGCCTTTCCGCCAAAGTTTAAACTGTTTTTATCGACTAAGTTCGAACATGATACCTCCGAAACCTCGTTTATATGCAAATGTTACGCCGCTCTGGTCTACAAAGGGATGCGCAATGACCGTCTCCAAACTGTCCCGAATACAAGCTGTATCAACACATAAACATGTTATGATTGATGATCTCATCATTTGTATGTACTTTATAGGAGCAGACGGAGGGATATAGTAAATGGACTCGTTTTTTGGTACATCGTTAGAGAGGCTACATGTTGAATATTTTTTAATTTACAACATTAAATCCTTAGAAAGTTGTATCGTTCATATTCTCATGAAACAGATTATATCCAGTGAATTGGGGTATATTTAGACTTTCATATACTTGTAGGAGCTCCCTAAATATGAAAAATGTATCCCGAAACAGACTTGTTAAAATAATTCTTTCATTCATTTGCAAATCGCAGTCTTCAAAAGGCTACTTCAGACACCTTTTCAAATGATGTTCCAAGCATCAAGGAATTTGTGTTTAATAGTTTGAGCCGAGATTAGGGTACTACAATGTATTTACAAAATAAAACTTTATTTATATACATGTATATGGAATCTGAGAGATTATATTTGGTTGTAGTCCCTACAATACAAAACTGTCTACATCTGTCAATCTGAGGGAATCTTAAGGGTTATGTCTAATATAAAAATCACTCAAAACAAGTGAAACAGAGAGAATACACGAACTAGGGAAGTTTCTACTAAACAAACCGCTCTAGCTGTCACGGAACGGAGAATAAAATGGCTGTGTACAACTCGAGGGCGTGTATTGTGATAATATGAGGGAAATTTGATAAATAGGAATGTACGAAATTTGATACTGAAGCATGAATATCAATAATACAGTAATTCCTAATATTAAGTCCCATTAATAAAATCGTTGATACGTACTTACTCTGTCTCGAGTTACAACTATGAGTAACGGATAATTTCTACAGGATCATTGATTACAGGTATAAGCGATTCAGAAAATATAACCCGTTTAGGGAGGCAAAGTGCTTTTCAATTAATCATCTTTTCTATTAATTTAATCGAATATGCTATACAAATCTCCATATTAAACCAGGAAATTCCAACAATGTGATTTTAAAAATGCGTGAAAGATTAGTTTAGCGCGTCCATATTTTAACGTTAAGGTAAATATATGTACATGTATACCATTTTAGTAAATCTAGCTCATCAACATTTAAAAATAGGGTTTCAACATAATATTACAAATGTAATGAATTGTATACATTAAATATTACCTATTTTCTTCATGTAAACAATTTTAGCAAACTAAATAAATTAAAACTGAACTTGAAATATACATGGCATATGAACTACTGAAAATTTTGAGACGATACATTTCTAATCGCCATATCAATGTTCAAGCTATTGTACAAACTTACTTAACCGCGGGCTGTTTAAGTAATTTTGTTAAAATCTGTTTCAAAATAACTATTAAATATATAATTACCATTGTTGACATCCAGAAAATAACAGTTGGTGAGCCTCGTTAAGACCTTTCCTGTGCCTGTGTATCACGCTTTGAGGTAAATAATTCCGTTTAAAGTTAAGATCGTTTAAACGATAATATTGTTACCTGTCTGAACTCAAACCTTTCCTGTACATTCCCCAACACACAGTTGTAGTACCTGTTGAATCGAAGACGCCGACAAATTAATTTGTTCTGTCGAGCGAAACAAAAAGGTGCTAATAGCAGATTTGCTTTTTGATTTCCTTTCAAATTTCACTTGCCCTGTGACACGTTTTTGACGAGAACAAGCTAGAATGCCCGTAAACGATCTCATTCATTCAACTTACATCACCTGTCAAAATCGTACGCTAAAGATTAAACTCTCTATACAGGCGTCATCAATTACGTATATCAAAAACTAATGAGTTGACAAGATTATATTACTACTCAAAAGTTGACACATGAGAATGGATAGGAAGAAAATGTAATGAGAACATGGAATAAAATTAACGAGACATGTAATATATATAAATGATATTGGTAATTAATACTGAACTTAATTAACCTTAACTTCTAACGAATCGCATACATAATGAACAGACTTTAATTGACGGACTCTTTACTTATTTCCCGACCGATTATCTATATTGTAGAATAAAATTGTTTACATGATCTAAATTGTAAAGAAAATTAAATAAAGTAAAATTTTATTTTTAAAAGAAGTTTACCAAATACAGAGAGTACAATAACTGCAACGAAATAAAGAACAAGTTTTGGGCTGTCATAGGGACATGGCGAAACTGAAACATTTCGCAATATGCTCCAGTTGAACTAGTCAGTGTTCTGCGATAGTTTTTATTCGTTGTTTTAACTAAAACAAACACGATTTGTGAACTTTCAATATAAACTTGTATAGAACGATAGCTACATTAAAAAGCGAGAAAATATATATTGGCTTGTCAGCATCTTCGTTATATCTTTGATCAGCTGTCTTGATTGCAATACTCTGGACTTCTTTCTCTTCCTTCCCCAGCTATCTACTCTGCGGTCTCTGCCCCAGGTACTCAACCATATATGACCTTTGATGTTTGCAAAGACTTCCCCCCCCCCCCCTCAAAAAAAGGATAAAATCTCATAGACCATCCTGAATTTTGAGGAAATGTGGCGAAGAAAAGTTATAATAATTAAGGTTTAATTAACAATTCAGAAATCATTGTTTTATAGAAGTCATTAGACTAATGGCATTCCTTTGATGTTCGCTTTGATGTTACGCAGGTGTCTGGAACAACGCGAATTCATTATCATGTCAGAAAGAGAGAAACGTGCGCATAGACAATGATTTTCATGTCTTATAGGCATACTTTTTATGGGATAAAATCTTTAATGTTACGCTAAAAATGGGATGAGATGAGACTTGTGCTCAAATCATAATAATCAAACAATAAATATCGTGTGCAAGTTTTATAATTTCTCGGACAATTCAACGGGATAAAAATCATGTATAGGCTCATTCGGCCTGAAAAGGGGTTTTGCAGTGTCCGAGTCTGACCAAGCGAAACGGCCTATCTCCCTCACACTGACTATCACAAAGTCCGGCCAATAATTAGCATTTCCTCGACCACACGCTGGGTCGACAGACCTAGTGAAACAAACATTCTTTGTCGTGAACAGATGACAATGTCCAATAATATCCATTTAATGAACCCCTGTGACAATGCTGGACCCTTGCTGGCCGGAGTGTCGGCCATTTTCAGCGCTTTATTGTCAGTGCTTTAGAGTGACCACGACAAGACCTGTCTCCGCGGCTATTTAAGGCGTGAAGTGGCCTTGTTATCGCCTGCTATCGACTCTGTTATCGCTTGTTATCACCTCCACTCTCGCACCACGGCAAAATTATTCCGGAATTTGGATTGTCCGATTTTTTAATTATTTTACCACTTAGCACCTTATCAAGCAGGGGTTTGCTCGAGAAAGCCCACTCAAACTTGCCAAACGTGCTTCAGATTTTTTTTTAGTTTTCACTCTTCACATTTCAGCTGACGTGTCGCAAATATTCTGACACTCGATAAAAACACTGTACTACAACGTCAAGAACTGTTGATTTTTATTCCCCATTGTTCAAATATGTATGCCGACAAACGTGGAAGAAGAAATGGAAGGAGAACTTGTAAATCATACAGTGCAAGCGTAACCATCTTGTATAGACTTGCTACCAACAGTTGCAGCCTGGGAACGCCATCTGAGTATCGTGACAAAAAGTCGTTAGTCAGACACAGGGAACAGTGTTTTAAAAGTTAGAATATATATAATGTTTTTGAGACAAGTTTTGTACCAGCTACCTTACTGGTCACGTGGTTAAAGAAAATATATGTAATAAAATATCACCAAAATATAATTTTAAACTTAAGATTTTTCAATTTTTGAACACAAAGCCAAGTGATTTTAGAACGATCGAAAACACCATACAAGGCCTTTCATAAAAATATTCAAATTGGAATTACATTTAGAGAAAAGAACAAATTAGATAATATGCTATAAAAACGAGATTCTAATTAATTACACGTAGCTTTCAAATCATTTCTAAAACGTATTTACTTGACCGTCCTTGTATGCGGGCTCCCGTACTGAGCGACATGGATCCGGGTTCGAATCCCTAAGAAATGTAACAAATGGCAAACGATAGGAAGGTTCCATACTGTCAATAACCAAGGATGGAAGAGGATACCTTATTTGTTTACGTTGATATTTTAAAAAGTATTTCAGTAAAATTGATTCAAATATTTGTGCGCGAACTCCATAGGTTTTCTATGTCGCATAACTAACCGTTTAAAACGACCAAGGTTAACGTGAAAAGACGTAGCCCATACATTTATTACTATTTCTTTCAGTTCGACTATATAAATTAGGTTTTTGTTGACGTTCGAAGTCCCGATGAGCGGGGCATTGATATTTGTAACCCGGGACTACGTTACTACAATGTAGAGTGATCCTACCCTGTACAATAGAATCTTACCTTATGTTCACGAGACGATCGGCCTTGTGAGGTGTAGTTTATGAGATACCTTCCAAACAAATAAAGTCTGTCCTTATATAAACTCTCTCAGTCGTTGAATAATCCACATCGGCGAAGAGTAACGAAAATACTCCAATTTAAGCTGATAAATACGGAAATAGTGTTGGGTAATTTGTATAAAACATGTTCGAGATGGTATCAATTCCCATGCAAAATGTAATCTGTTCGCCGTAATGGACTTTTAAAATACAAATGAAAAAGAATAGAAAGTTAAAAAGTTCCCGCATCCTGAATTGTTTCTGTTGTTGTCAATTGAATAAACATGAACGTAGTTTCATAAACCACACTATTTCAGCTGTGTGCCTAACATCCACACCTGTTGAAGTCCACAGGCCATCTGCCTCAACAGACAAAACAGATCTGCATATACACAAAAACACTGAAGGCAATAAAAAATACCACAAGTAAATCTAACCGACTTGTCCCAAACACTGGACCAGGGCCATTACCGCACCAACAATACAGGGCGGGACTTTAAACCAAGGTATTAAACCTAGCCGGATGGAGATTTGATGGAGTTTTATAGTGTAACTGTATCGTTCCTCGTTTTGTTTTTGTTACGACTGGGTAGAACATAGGTCCTATTGAATGACAGTGGGAACCTATTTCTTAATAATAATATACCTCGAACCAAAGGGGCAGATTTCACGTGTCATTGCGCCAGAACGCCGTCATTTACCGGGAACAATCATCGTCTTACACGCCGTCTCGCTGAGAGGGCGCCACGGGTCAGTACCGAACCCATGTACCCGGCTACGCAACAGTATACCCTACAGCGAACAGCTATAGACACGTTATTATTTGCAAAATCCATCCGTATCAAGTTTTAATGGGTACGCGATTACTTTAGATAAACATTACATTCACGGCGTTTATGAATACCTATGTGATATTAGATGGATATTCTAAACATTTTTATGCTAAATTCTTTTATCGTTGACTGGGAAATATTCCAGGGGTTATCGCCAAGATTTATCATTGTCTGGTAGCCATGATCTATATCCAACGACACACACGAAATTCTAATACAGGTTTAGTTATATGCCATTAAATTGGATCTTGTCGCGTAAAAAACAAAGCAAGCGTGTGTTTTTTATAAGACGACAGCATTTAATTTACAAGATGGCAAACAAATTCGGACTATTCTTTTGACGAGAATACACAGATAGATTATCTCTGACAGACCACAGATAGGGACAAACATGGCGAACGCACTCGAGATGGGAGCACGCCGAATGCGCCAGAGACTCAACTATTGAATTTGTGCACGAAGCGATGCAGCTCCTATGGTATTATATATGTAATTGTGTGCGTTACATGTACAGAGAAATACACCGAGGCAAGTCATCGGTACACTCTCGAAATGTCAGGAATTTAATTTGTAATGTAATACTCTTCTTAGATGTTTTATAAAGAGCCTCCAAAAGAATAACACGACAAAAGTAGTATTAGCGCAAAGGTACAGTGCTTGAATAACAGCGGTACAAAACCCCTCTAGCAAAAAACTCCCCTTTCCTTTCTGTCCTTTTGAGTGGGCAGCAGATCCAACGAAATTTTAAAGAGACTTATATAATCTCATTATCATCGAAGCGAGATATCTCTTGCACACAACGGAAACCAAGAAGAAATATAACCAAGATTATCCCTCAATATGTGTAAAAATTTCAATCTACACAACTTACAGTGAAGCAGCCTGTGCATACGCAGGGCCTTTAAAACTTCAGATATGAGTAACGATTCATGCTTAAAAAGACCCAAGAATGTCGGCAATTTCATTCGTATCCCACGCATGGAAGTATGATTTGATAACTTTTACCCTATATATAATTTGTGTATTGCGAAAGATCAAACGAGACGGTCACGTTGATATGTTTATTTTTATAAATATTATTTTCACACGGAAATTTTATAAAAGAGTCTTATCTATGTTTACATGAAAGTGCTGTCCGGTTAATGTTAGGGTCCTGGCTGAAGTTTTATTGTTGTTTGGCGGACATTCCGGGCGCTCATCTCCGGAACAGAATAAAATGACCATTTTCCACGAACATAATGAGATAATATCAGAAAAAACCCCAGATGGCATGATTTAGTAGTTATGATTTCAAACAAATAAAGGCTAAAATCAAATCTGTACGTAAAGTGAGAGAAACAATTTGTAAATTTTGATAAACAAGTTGCTTAAATTGAGTACATAAGATCTGTAGGCGTATATGTGCAGTACATTTGTGCCTCATTTTAGCCTCTATAACTTGTATGAGTATATGTAAAATTGTACCTTGTTTGCTGCCTGAAGCTTTGAAGAGTACAAGTACCTTGCTGGGCCCATAGGACATGTAGGCGTATATGTACATTGCTAGGTTAATTCATAGGATCTGAAGGAGCACAAGAGCCTTATTGGGTACACCTGACCCGAAGACGTACATGTACATTTTGTTGCCTATCACTAGTAGGTGAATTGCCTATCACCAGTAGGCGAACCTGATTGTGTACCGGAGAACTGTAGACGATCATGTACAATGTACCTGTATGAACTGTATCCATGTCCCTCACTAATTTCTGTTATCATTAACATGTATGCTATCTATAGTCTTACCGCGCTACAGACGGGAGTTTAAGGTATGCTCAAGGTTTACCGGGAAATCTCCAGCTTAAACTCACTTTCATGTGGATCCGCTGTGATCATCCCTTGTGATCATAGGAATTGACCCCTCATTCCTTTAGGCGCATGTTGAGATACCGCGGGTCCATATTATACCTCACAGAACAAACGTTAGGTCTATATAAAGGACTTGAAATATTCACTGTTATACATGTAAACGACGCTTTAAACGTGAAATCTTATATAATATTTTATTATGAACAATTAATATTTAGAATTATAGATCCTTAAAATGAAGTTAGCATGCGAGAAAACACGAACAGCTTAATGAAGTAGGTATTTGATTTTGTTATTTTTTGTTTGTATTTTTCAAAATGTATCGTGGACATTAGAGGCTGGTACGGCGTTGAAATTTAGTGACCATAGCACGTGGGTACTGTCGCCCCCTTCCCACATTGGTGTTGAACAACTTTGATATTGCTCAATAACACGAACAAAGCTAATTTCGACAACAGGTGTCGAAACTTCAACTAGAAATTCAGCAGGTGAGCATGTCACCGCGAAACCACACTGTTTCACATTTATGTAATCTAGAAAAACACAAAACCGGACACAGGTGCTACACTGTAATATTGTTTAGGTAAGGCGAGACAGTTTTGGTATCTAAATAACTGATGTTTGAATAGGTAGATAACGTTCGTATCCTAGGTAGAAGAACCCAACCTAGACACATCTACTAAGGGTCAACGGATACACATGCAAAAATAACGAACGTTCATCTTTCCTAGGAGAGACTAAAATATTTTTCCCTTTTTGGGGCCATGCCAAACAAACATTCACATTTCCCAGAGTAGGAAAAACGAAGGTCAGGATCCAAGTTCGAGTTCAAGTTTGATATGAACAGAACATTTGAACTGAAAATTGTCGAAGTACACCGGAGAAGAGCGATGCACCACATACATGATAAATATGATGTACATTCCACAGCGAACCATTCATGTAAACACTAACTGGTGTCTTGCCGAGTACACAAAAACTATGTTACTATGAAAAAGTGTTGGGCTTGACATCAGCTTGACTAATTGCATACACAAAGGCCAGTTCGTGTTTGAAACAAACACAGTTGTTGCATTAGGCCAATACCCTGTGCGAGCGCGGGTAGCTAGGCTTTTGTTTCAGAACTCTGCAATGCTTTGAGGACTAAGTGTGAAAAAACCAATAACACTCCTCCTTTATGGTCAACTAAAATGTCACAATCAATGGTAATGTTTTCTTTTGTTATCAGTGAGCATATTGACATTCCTGCTGTATTGCAATTCTGACATCTTTTGATGTAACAATGACGAATGATATTTACCTTACACAGTTTTATCTACCTTAGAACCCGTCATTTCCCCGTGTGACCGGAATTTTAATATTTAAGATTAACCAGCGTGAAACAGACAATCATCCACCCAGCTATTTATTTTAGCAATTGAAATATTTTTTTTGTGTATAAGCCATCATTGGTAACCCCGAACGATGGACATCTAAATACTGTTTATCCTCTGATGTGCGACCTTGGTCAAAGTTCGTGTAAATAAAATCGACAAGGGATATATTGATATTAATTTCAAGCGTTAGTTATTATGCAATCTTATATCAACCGTTGCATTTAATCTAAATTTGGTATTTTCATAATTACATGTACATTATTCGAATTCTTATGAATCCATTTCTATTTGTCATATTGTAGATATTAAAAAAGTTGTTTTGTTTCTTCAATGATAAGTGATTATACAATTGATATTTTGAACTGCCCTTTTCCAATATTATCAGCTACAAGAGTACACAGGTCACTGTTGGTTTCTTTATTATTTCTTAGACAGAACACAAATAAGTAACCACCACTGATTCTGCAGGGCCCCAGCATTAGTCTCCAACATCACAAACTCGTCGTGATAAAGCCAGAAACACAGATTCTCTCGTTAAGGTGGTGATAACGGATAGTACTAGGGTAATTATTAATTTAATATTTCGAGTATTGCATAATTAATAATTAGGATGTATAACCTGCATAAAACGTTTGAAGTGTTTTATAAGAAAACATCATATAATTTCTTTGTCTGGATACAACTGAATGATAATATTTATCATATAATTTCATATATAATACTAATTTATATATACTACTTTCAATTCGTTTTAGACCATGGACGTTCGAATCGCTTCATAGTACGTAATTGTTTTCAGTTCATGTAACTTGTAACATCTTTAATAATTAAATACATGTATATTAGTTTTAAACAAAGAACGGTAGAACAGTTTTGTAGCACGTCTACCGTAATTCATTCTATGCAGCTTGTACATATTACAAGTAGATTTTCATGATTTTGAGATACTCAGGTTCTCTGTGTAAATAAATCCACATTGACATTGTAATACATTGTATTCTCGTTTGGTTAATTGGTAATAGATGTTTAAGGACATACTAAATGCACCTAAACAGACGATAAGAAAATGTCGTAGATGATCAGACAGATACAGTTTACATATATATACGTAGTCTACTTCTTTGTTTATTGTTAAGATACGTGAGTTATATTGTCTGATGTCCTATTTAGTCCAGACAATTAACATGTTATTGATATTGGAGACCTCTCCGAACTAAATACCGTGAAGAGTTCTTAAGGCAGATTGTTTTTCAATGGGTATAGCCACTTCGTGTATAAAGACAATATTTCCCAGGTAAAACGGATTAGGGACGATCTAGCTATATAATGCCAGCTATTTCTATTAAATTTGTATGCCAGGATCTTTATAGTTATGAAAAATCAATAAATGGGGGATTTTAAAATTCAACACCGATCAATCAAGGTTCTAGATGTGACGGATTGGCTTTCTCCTCAGCGTAAAAGGCAAACACGGGTACGTCATTTGGGATTTCAACCTTCATTCACGGAAATTATGCGTTATACCAATATAAATCCAGCTTTAAACCAATATCAAACCAGTACATTTCCATAATAAAATGGAAGCCCTTTTCAAAATGTAATTATTTCAAAATAATTGTTTATGACCTATTCATATTAAATATTTCATTTGAATTTTTGAATTTTCAATACAAAAACACATATCGTATTATTAAGAAGTAGATAAGTAATACATGTTTATTGAAACGTAAACATACAGGTCTAATATTGGTGTTTTACGTTATGCGCAAACATTATCTTAGCTTGACAAAGGGATCAGTTGGTCTTGCAACGTTGCGACACGTTTAATACGTATATTGTTTATGTATAAAGAAAAAACTTTGATATTACATATTTCAAAACTGATGAATCTGATTGAAACATAAAGGTCTAAATATAGATCTGAATTACTTCAGTTTCCTGTATACGCGATTCATCATCATATCGAAACTGCAAATAATAGACACAGGAAGGTCGATCGTGTGATTGGATTTCAGGTTTTCTACTGACGGTGAGGTAAATTATACTGTAATCGCAGTCTCTGTCCAGATGGTGTTTAGCCGCATATTGTATAATAATCCGTAAATCGTATTTGTGTATTGATTTATCTCATTAATTTTACACGGTCTCCCTGCCCTCCAATGACCGCAAGTAATCTACCTTTCAATGGCGATGTACCGGAGACACAACCAAATGTTCATACTTGCCCTGCTTTTTATACGATTTAAAAATGTAATTTGAACCAAACCGAAAAATCAGTATTCAATATATACCATCGTGGGCGCTAGATCCGACACCTCAGGAATTCAATTATATATATTATGAGCTTTTCGGTATTGAAAAATTTGTCTTGACCTCTTGGCTCGGTCGAGTGAACATGACTGAAACACCTCAATGTCAAAGGGGGATGTTGAAGGGGAGGAGAGGGAGTTAGTAGGGGTCTCTCAGCCTGCGTTAAGACACCACATTACAGTGTACATCCAGTCTAGTATATACACCTGAATCTGTAATGATATCGCCCCAATCCGTCCTTTGAGTGCCACTTTCACCGCTAAGATGGAACCCTGACGAATAGCACAAGTCTCGCTTAAATTGCTTCTCACCTATTCACATCGATAATGCTTCGTTGCGCATTTCATAGTGACCGCACAATCGATTTTGACAACCTCAAATTAGGCATAATCGTAATATTTCAGTTTATTCTTTGATCTTCACAGCCACGAAATTAGATTCAGCGCGCTCACAATAGACCTCGAATAAACCTTTATAGGGATACCATGTGGTGTAGGGCTTCGGAATAAGTAATTCCGAATATGTTCATCTAAACCTGTGTAAACGTACCGGAGAACATTACCTGACAAATGTTACACGGTACAGAATACTTAAACGCAAACGAACGTATTTTCTATATAGCTTTAGATCTAGATATCCTTCCTACTTGTTGCCAAGGTGACGATATTGGCGTCTTTAAATGGTCTTTTCTGTCAAGATTTATGCGGAAAGGTGTAATTTCATTCCACTACTTGCATATACATCTGCAAACAGCTATGTGTTATGTGCTCCCGACACTACTATTAAATGGTCGTATAACACCAAGGGTCAAAGGTTAGGTGAATAATAACAACACTAGGGTATATAAATTACACTGCTACCTGAATACTAACCTCAAATACAGACGTTATTATCTCACCAGTCTCTGGCCTGAAGCGCTCGAAAAACAATCCTCACATTTCAAAAGGGCCAGGATACCAAATTTATAGTCCAATTCACCAACTGCATAATCGTAAATAACACACAATACCACAGTGTAACCATTTTATGTAAATACATTGTCCGATCTGAAATGCTTTTTAATGTTTATTTCGCCTTAATAATGATTTATCTGCGTTTTCCTCGCACACATTTCCGCTATATGAACAATATCAAAACTTAAACCTTTCTGTAGTTATTTTTTTATCTTTTACTAACGACAATTTTATTTGAATCTCGAAATATCAAAAACGGACGATACGAATTGTCAGGAAATTCTGTTCCTCCTACCGCTATTGACGTCCAAGGAAACGAGTGCATTTGAATTAGAACGAAACAGGGCATTACGTTTAAATGTTTTTTAGGGGACAAAGGTTATGTGGAAAGAACAAGTTGATACCAATGGAAACGACACCCAAAGTGCTAACCATCAACTCGAAATCGACCTATAAAGTATTTTATCAAACCCACAGCACTGACGATACCCACCCTACACAGGGGAGACCACTGACATATTTGAGAAAGCCAATACATTATTATTGTTTGTATCAAGATTTTAGGAATGTTGATATGAAGAGATGTTACCAGGAAAGATCAGAAACAGAATGCATATCAACAAGTGTTTTTATATGAAACTTTGGTCCCCATGTGCTAAATGATGGACCTATTGATTTGTTGCTATGATTCTAAGATAATGACAAATAGCTTACATGCATTGTACATTTTAAAACTCAAACAAAAGGTGAACTATTAACGCCATTGGCTGATATGTTACTTGTATCGAATCATTATTAGGTTTAAAGATTGTTTGGTGCAAATAATCAATGAACATATCGATTAGCCCCAAAACTGATTACAAGTATTTGCAATGAAACAACCCATTCGTAATTTACTGTTTTCAATAAATATAGCAATCGTTATATTAATTGATCGCGTGCACGAACAACATCCATATCTTAATTGATTATATAAGATCAAACGATTCACAAATGATATAAACTGCTCATTTATCCGAAAGCAATCCATATGCAAATTTATTCTTTACAATAGCAAAATATACATGGAGCTCGATTCTGTACAATAATCCCTATCTTATATTATTCTTTCAATTAAAGCAATCATTAAGAAGACTGTTTACACTGAAACAACCCTTAACTAGAAGATTATGTACAATATTACAATACTTAAAGTGATAGATGTACAGCAATCCACGTTCATATTTATTTTTTAAGATAAAGCATTCAACATGCTAATTGATTAAAAAAAAACAGATCTTTATCTACGATATAGCTATTCACATATGGAGTGATTAATTTTGGAAAGATAAAATAATATTGAAACGAAACAGTTATTTTATGTAAAAGTAGCACTTTAATTAATAGAACATCATTCCCAAACCTCGAAACAGCAAACAATAATACTCACCACTGGTATGATCTATAAATGATCGCCAGGAACGGAAACTGAATACCAGACACAACAATGATAAAGACTATTTCCTCCTGTACCGAATACCTGCTTTAAAAAATCTAGTGAAATGGTTGTACTTACTACTATATAAGATTTCAGAGTTCATGAAAGACCATATTTCATAGTACGACATCTGTGAGAGCAGTGACATACCAGACAAGTTGGTTTGTTTACATCAGTGACTATCAATCACCACAGGTAAACAAATTAGTCTGAATGACAGGTAACGTTTTACCTATATATCACTGGTGATTGACACCTGGACTGACCAACGGGTACCTGGACCGATGTCCATATCATACCTGCAGGTTGTATCACCTGTCGATCAAAACATGATACATACCAAACCGTTATCAGTAATGTCAATAATATTTATCCATATAATCAGTAGCTGTAATACACTACATAATCTTGGTGATAAAGAGTCGTCATATGTTGTCATAACGGTATAAAAATGTATGATTCATACGCAATAGACATACATATATGATATCAATATGACCACTAATAATAAACTAATAATGTCATTTCAAAATAATACTATTTAGATATTTATGTTCCCTATAATTACACATACAGGTATATGCATTATTTTGTATTCTTCACTATTTAAATTAATCAAATATATATACGTATCAAAACTATTCCAATTTGTTTGTTTCGAATCCTGTTTGTTATTTATATTATTTTGATCATCATCAATATAAAATAAATGTTGTTTAAACAAACTGAACTTTTTCACTTTTAAAATACCGTGTCATTATAACATTATACACATCTTTTGTATTTCCAATGTTTCAAAATTCATCAAAAGATAATTTGGTACGAATTGTTAAGATAAATATTTCGAGTGCAGAAAATATAGCCATAAACTTGGCATGATAAATGCAGAGACAAAAGAAAAGAATGCCTCAAGTAATGATTACTCTATGTACCTGATGTCATTTAGTTCAATTTTAATTTCATGTTTCTATATATCATATCTTGCCTCCCAGCATTTTGGTTATATTTGTCATGATGAAAATGGTAGTTTTTACTATTTATATGGCAAAACAGTCTACATTGGAGTTTTATATATTTTATATAAAAATATATGATTCTTTATTTGACTATTAATCAAAGTAGTTTCTTCAAAATCAGAAAAGGAAGTTTTAATGACCTTAGCATAAAGTTATCTAAACATCTTATTTTTAATTAGTTCATGATGAGAAATTAAGCTGCGATGAAAGTGCAATACATGTTCTCTCAGAAAGTAAAATGAAAATGACGAATCAATTGTCACTCACAAAATGACAATTGATTGATTATTAAGAATATTGTAAAAAGGAATATTTTTAGATAAACTACTGTTACAGTATTCATAAATAAATGTATATGCATTGTTTAATATGTATTGCACCAATACATATACATTTATTTATGAATACTGTAACAGTAGTTTCAGATTATAAAATGATTAATATGTTTGTTTTATAATAAAAAGGTATATATCATAAAATACGTGTTGTTTATGCTTTATAACAAATATGAATACTGTACTGATATAGTAACATTGGAAATAAAAATAATAAGAAGTATGACATTCTTAACTACCAATCCACACAGGAGAAGCCGTTACGGCCACAGAATATTCGATAAAACAGTTTCAGGCAATAACATTAGAAAAACGAAAATGTAAAAGACAAATGCAAATTTGCAAATTAAACGTGGCCTGGTTTGTTATATTTGTTGAATAGACCAACATTTTTTTTTATCAGAGAGTCTAGAATACAAAACTACATGAATCTATAAAAACAGCATATAGCTATTGGGTGCACGTGTCATGAAGAAATCGATACGTTAGCGTGTATGATTAATAGGGTTAACTATAATTTTATATGAAATATGGATAATGTTAATGCTATCGATATATATATATACATATACACCCTTGATTAACGATAACACACTGGATGCCTCACCGCTATGACACTGTCAATACTGACTAATACTCGAGTCTTCCATAACCACACATAACTGTCTGGCATCAAAGATGTTCAAAGCATCATCAGCTTTCATCTCTTTAATTATATTTTTGTTGTTCTTTTTTCCCCATCAACTACTACAAGTATATGCGATTTGTTGACCATAATTGTATTTAAGAGGTAAAAGGATTTAAAACCCGTTTTCAGGGGCAGACATTTTGTTTCTATGGTGGTATTGTGACTATTATGTAAACTGTTTAATGATTTGTTAAGTTTGAATATCTCGTCATACTCAAGGTTTAGATCTTTCGATACACGTACATTTATACATAGATAATGTCTGCTGTGATTTACTGTAATGTACCAATACATATGGGGTTTTAAAGATGTGAATTGTATTTGCCAACAATCTATTTATCATTTTAATAGTATACACTTTTATTTGTAGAACGTGATGCAAAGTTCACTAACTCACATCAGTTATATATCATGTATCTAGTTCAGTAACAAAGATTATCATTGTGAATATGAAATGAACTAAGTAACACTACTATACATGAATTTTCTAGATTAAGAACATAATTAATGGAAAAATCTTTCTTTGTTTAAAATGATTTATTTGTGCTATGTATTATGTATACTAGATGTGGAAACAATTATCTTGAGTTAAGTAAACGTGTACATATTCTAGAAACTTGAACATACCAATAAAATGCTTGTGCGTTTTAAATATGTATTTGATCATATTTAGATTTATAAAAATTCGCATATATATACATATTTTGTATATTAAACAGCATATGTCTAAGTTTTGATTACTAATGATATTGAATTGAGATAAATATATATATTTACCAAGACAGGTAGAGCGTAAAGCTGTTACAGTACCGACATTTATAGTCAATATTATACAATATACTTCGCAAATCTGAATATTCTTTTTAATGATCTTCGCTGCACGTGCGGTGTAATTATCTCTATGTTTATCCGAATATGGATCACGCCACGTGCTTAAATAAACACAACACAATGACACACTAGATAAGACACTCGGTTTTCGGGCACAGATTTTGATATGTCAACTGTGCAGATTGGTTTATAGAATTTAATTGAATATTCTAACAATAAACGTTAATTTTCTTCTAAAAAGTAACCGTTCCTGTTCTATTGACTCGAAGCAGAGCCACACAATGTACCGCCTTTTGTCAAAACACAGAATTCTATGGTCACTGTTTGTTTGAACCGGGGCACTTCAATACCGTTTCGGAATTTCAACGTAAAGTAAACATATATAACAATTCAGCTCCCCGAGACGAGGGAAAAAAACCCAACCCCGTGAAAGGTAATTATGACAGAGGTTTACACAATAACCCACCCAAAACTTTGATAAATATTTTCCTATGCACATACTTGAATGACTTTTATTAGCCTAGCGTTTACATAGTGCCAGAAATGACCCCCGTCATCCCGTCCCCTCCCCTCGTCTTGTGTAACTGTTTAGTTTTCATTGACAAATGCCATAGTTTGTGTTGTCTAATAATGTTTTTAGTGGTCTACTATAACCGATTGTGAAGCAGCGGTTTGCGACACGAGACTATTGTGTGCATATGTAAATAAACATATCTCTTATACAAACCATTGGCAAATTTACATTTTTCATAGCATTATTATTATATGTACGTTTTATTACAAAAAAAATGTGACATTCTATGGTCATTATAATGTTCCGTTCTTCAGCAGAAATACTTTAATTAGTTGTATGGAAATTTAACAGGTATCCCATAGTATTTTAAATTTCGGTCTGTTATATAATTTAAGATGGATTATTATTAAGCTTTCACGGGAAATACGGTGAAAAACACAACATACGCCCACTGCAGATTTGACAAATTGATATAAATGGTGTTTTGAGTTATTATTTACTTATGTCTTTGATAAAGTGTTAATATCATGTAGTTTGGACCTAGCGTGTGACTTTGTGTATAGATATATATCGGATGAACGTTTTAGTCGAAACGTACTTTGTATTAACGCCTTTCAGTTCGTTGTTGGGACAAAAACTGATGTAATTGTATAACCAAATTCACTACTCATGTTTTCGGTATGGAGTTGTACAAAAGGAAAGTATTTCCTCCAATTACATTGGTTAAATCAGTGGTTTGTGTTCGATATTAGATCTCAGTGATACAGAAATTCACGTAATACTATGGCAGGATTTAGTTACAGCTCTATTCGAAAGAATGCTGCTTGATCACGAAATGCAAAACAGAGCAGTGAGTTTATGTTTACATTTCATTTTATATTAGATGCAATCAAATAATGCAAGCATCAAACGAAACACGCCATCACCTGTTGAGTTAGAATAAACCATTGTTTTTTTGTTTTTTTTTATACATGTATCCCATGACTTAATCTCTGTGAAGTGTAACTCTCATGTCATATTGTTACGTAATATCTCATGATATCACGACTGAGACAATATACATGTAACTAGAGTACCGTAACGTCACACTGAACCTACCAGACACACAGTCACGATGGCGATGTTGACCCTAGGGTCAGTGTAAACATTGCTCGTGGATATCATTGTTTGGTTATGCGATAATTGGTTTTATTTTGTTAAGTAGCATCCTACCATCAGGCAATGTCATTTGGGAACGTCCATGCATGTGTGTATGTGTACTAGAGGAGGCGGTGTGTTGGCGTATTAGCCTCCTTACGATAGTGCAGATCTGGTGCCGACTTCATAGTGTTACATGTAACTCACTGTAACACCATGGTGATGACACCTAGCATTGCATCCAACTGTTCACAGTATTACGACAAATGGTTGTTGCGATTACTCTAACTGCTGACCGCTATGTGATAAGAAGTTTTGAATTCGTTTGTAAATTTTTATATGGGATTTATCATACTCGTGGGGAAGTTTTATTTACGAGTGGCATACCATCGCGTAA
Organism: Mizuhopecten yessoensis; assembly: GCF_002113885.1. NCBI lineage: Eukaryota > Metazoa > Mollusca > Bivalvia > Pectinida > Pectinidae > Mizuhopecten > Mizuhopecten yessoensis. The sequence goes on from NW_018408021.1 coordinate 237,787, forward strand.
CGGTGTCATCAAATGTAAATAGCTAGACTAGTTCTGTCTATTTCATATGAAATAGAAGCTCGCCAACAATCTGAAGACTTATATTATATGAAGAAATATCCTATATCTCAGCACTATGTTATATTTACCTATAAATATCAAAACATATGTTATACTGATGTTTTTAGACATAATATCATATTTCTCTACATTTCTCGGAATAAATATTATTTCTATTTGATGTTATATATCTGTGACCACTGATCGATCAAATTGTTGCCAAGATCGATAAAACTGTCATGTGCCCTTGGGCTGGACAAGGGTCATCTGCCATTTTGACGGACAATGCGTGAATTAGTGGACATGTAGGTTTTACAATGTATTGTCCATGGATACCAGGCCTCCATAAATCACCACCTAACCAGACCTAACACACACGTGTCAGCAGACCTTCTCACCTTGTAATAAGTCTGTTGTACACACGCTATAATTACATCAAGGCAAAATCTGTAATTACATTACAATGTGTAATTGTTTAAAGCTGTGCAATTACACGAAACACGTAGCAAGTGTTTGTTATATTGCCGCATTGTGGTTAAAACCAAATGTGTAGGAACATATTAAACTACTTTAAGTTTGTTATTAAAATATATCAAATATATGAGGTACAATGTATTTAATGAAGCCTGTGCAATTCTACACTCGAGTTCACAAGAAAACATTTTTTGTTTTTATTATAGGCGAATTTTATTGAATTTTTATAATAAAACGGTAAAAAACTATTTGAAACCTAATAAAGCTAATATAACACACAGTCATTCACCATGCATCCATGGGACTTCAATAAGATAGTGAATAAACTCCATGCAAATCAAGCATCCGGTCAGTAACTGGGGGCGGTACTTAGTATTCAGCGCTCACAGCCTGTCATAAATTCTGGTTTCTGCTCCTGCACGTCAACCACAACATGGTGCACATGCTTCAAAGGAAAACTGTGGAGTTATTATTGAAAAAAGGAACGCTGGGTTACTTTGATTGAAAAACAAGTTCCTTTGATAGTTTCTTCTTTTTCAGTAATATGAACTTACATGTTTCAATAGAGATATTTAATTAATAATTTTGTTGGTTTGCTCTCATGCTTTAGTGGGTTTTTTTCAATGTGATGATGTGAATTATGTGGTAGACTCGTTTTACTCGATAGAAATTGAATTGATAACACGCTTCTTGGGTTATTTAGCCATAAACGTTGCACTTCAACATTAATAAACTTCAACTTTAATTTAATTAAGATCAACATACAGAAGTTTCATTTTCTGTTAATTCTACTGGAAGTATAATCAATGATGTAATTGATAAAAGGGAAGTATATGACGTTCATTTTCATTACAGTTTATAGTATTTAGGGAAAACGTGCTCATCTCATTGATAAGTATAAAAAAGTCTAAATTTTGAAGTCTGAATTGTAAAGATATATGTTTGAATTGGAACTGAACGGATTAAGACTTAGTTGTGTCAGAAATATAAAAAAAGATAGGTAAACTAGAAAGAAAATTTCTTTTAATAATTTTCTACTCAGTTTTTTGAAATTTGAAATTTACATATTAATTATACTTCAGATTCGGTAGAATGACAAATTTGTATTATCCTTCTTTAAAAGAAACAAATATTTCCTGTAGAAATAAAAACTTCGCAGAGAAATAACACATATCAATAATAGTATTCGAATAAATATCATCATTAGGATATTATATTTTGATACTCACTGTATTAAAACATCTATTGACGGTATCTTACAGTGGCAGGACGACGCGACGATTACACCGGTACAGATATATTCTCCACTTGTTTCCTGACTACTGAGATATGTTTGACACCACTGGTGTGTCGATTAGTCTGTTAACCAGGTATTGGTGACACCAGAACTGTTGTCGTGGGTTATAACATTGCTGATGACGTAATGATCGGGGACGGAAGAATTTGAAAGCAAAAAATATGTTTCCTTGATATATTCAAAATTGGATAGTGAGGATATTGGTAATGGCTGAAGTTCAATCATTTGAAAATATATAAATAAAAAAATACGAAAGAAATTGAGTGGTCAACTATACATGAATGATATACACAACCTGTTGTTATCTCTGTGTATATGTTTATATATTTCTGTTTACCGACTTGGTCGCAATAACTCTTTAATCGGATAACAATGTACAAAAGGAGAATCCCTTCATCTTAACATATATATTATGATCTATTAACACTAAAGTATACCATCCTTACGTCATCGTGTTGTTACGTACGCCATACACTGTGTTATTACGTTTATGCACAAAACGTTGTTACCCGTATTTTAGTTAAAGGATTTTATAATATTTAGTAAAAGTGAATTAACTGTATGTACTCTCATACAAATGTGTTATGCATTACACCATCGCTTATGATACATCTGTTTTTAAATACCTGTTTCTTGAATGCCGTTGACAATATTTTCATTCTTTTAATAGTAACAACAATAGTGAGTGATTTATTGCGGCTATAAGGCTTTGAAGTCCAAAAAAAATGGCAGGCAAAATGTTTGATTATTGAACAATCAAGCATGCAGAGTGGAAGATGTCGTTGGAATGAACGGTATCATTGTAACGAGATTCGTACAATACTATTATTGACATATCCTGCTGTTGAAATCCTCTACCATTCAAGTGGGTGCTGTATCCTTTGTCCACACAAAGGTCATATCAAGTCATTCTATTATTTTCCTATTTAGAACTTTAACCCGAAATATCCCGATTTGAATACTAAACAAATTATTTGCGACCTTTTTTGGATAATGAATTAGTTTTTTACGTATACCTTGTGATTAATGACTTTCACAATTTCACATAAAACTTGCACTCTGTGGCTCGATATTTGACTTATAGTGTGTTGTTACTCCATCACATGTCTTTATGAAGCCAGTATAAGCCTAAGTGATTAACCGTTCACGCTGTTTGATAGTTAGGCCATGTTCAATACAAATTAACACGTTATGCTACCGCGGGGACCAGCAAAAGGTTATTATTTTTTTTTATTTTAATGACAGCCAACCCAAATATTAGTAAAAATATTTTTTATTACATATTAAATGTGGTTATTACCAGTTATTTTAGTTATTCAGTATTCTTATCCAATATATAAATGATGGAATATTTAAACGATTATATACTTTAAAAGCGAGAAGTACATACTGTAAATACAGTATGCTATCCCCATTCCCTCCCCAATCGTTTACGTATTGAGATTCTGACATGTGTTATACAGATTGAGGACACGGTTATGTGTACGATTTTATATAGTAGTACTTCTGTTCCCAGATATCACACACCCCTCGTTTGTCGTGATACAAAGTAATATTTAAAATGATTACCAACATAATTTATTGAATGAAATAGTTGAAACGTGACATAATTGGCCGCATTGAAATAAATCCTGGCACCATAACATATGTTAGTGACACCGTTGACCTATTTTCTATACCAAAATTCATTTAGTTTGACAGGTTTCGAATCTATCTTTTTTATGGGCAGTGTTCGACCATAAGAACGAATGTTTTTGTTACACGACAGAGGAAAAAAGCCGTGAAAACACGGGTAAATTTAATTTGGAGTAGAAAATGAGTATAAACAGTTCCTAACAGGTGTCGCAGGTGTTGTTTTTCCACGTTTGTTCCGTGTACTTTGCTATGGCGATCTGATGATTAAAATGATGCAGAACTACTATAAAAGTGCATACTTTCCAATTGAAATACATTTGTATATCTCATCATAGCAATACTACTGATCAGAAAAACGAACACCTGGGCCTTATGGAATGTATTAAACTGATTGCAGAAAAAGAAATCTTTGAAAATACTTACTAACAAGCTATTTTAAACCTCGATATGGATCTTATTTTGATGAAATAAATTTGAACCAAAATTTGTTGATTACTTCTTTTCACAACACATACATATATGAAAAATCATACAGAAAAACAGTATCAGAGGACAAACCATTATGTAAAGAGGGCCAAAAATGTACGTAAACCAGGCAAAAATGTCAGAAGTGATACTAACTTTTTTCCGTAAACTCAGTTGATATATATGTTTCGTAATTATGATGTTACATATGAGTAAAGTATCAGAACATCCGAAATAAGTAACATAAAACAAATTGACGCAAGTTACATGTATTAGGTGTTTATAAAAATTCTCGAGTTAGGTAAAATAAATTATAGCCTTTTCCATAAGTTTTATAATATATTTCCATGCATCCGGTAAAATTTTCCGAGGTTTCATCATCCTATTTAAATCAATAGCGTTATTCGTTGCGTATTCATTCAATTTTTATGTTAATGAGAATGGTTTATATAGAGTTTTGGTTTTATACAATTCTGTCTGGTTGAATAAGGTTTATAGTTAGGCGTTCCTGCACCCACTGACGCACACACACATATGTGTATATTCATATTGTAGGATATTTTAAGTAACCTTTAACTACGCTGGACGTTGTGCATGGAAGGGAATGCTAAAAAGCATTTCAATAAATGGATTACCAGTATATTGGAGTGCAGACATTATAAACAGATCAATGATGGCATCGTTTGGTACGCCCCGATAAATAGATACACGAATATGGGGCTTGTCAGATGTAATCAGGAGAACGGTTACACGCCCGATATAGATTATTGTGTGTTGACTTACACGTCATACATGTACAAGACAACGTAATAGCATGACAGATACACACATCTTGTTCATTGCTACTTGTTAAAATGTTATATGAATATCAATAAACTGTTTTATACAACACTGTCAATATTCAGAAGAATAGAAGAAAATATAGGTAAGATCTGAAATAGTTAAATACAACCACCACTCAAACTATAAGTAGAAAAAGGAAAGAGGGGAAAAATTATGAAATATTTTAAAATATAGATAATACTTTAAAAAGTAAAAAAAGTAAATATTTACTGCACGCTGTGGTCATTTAGTGTTTGGAACTCAAGTTATATTAAATGGCTAACGAATAAAAAATCGTGTCTAAAGTGCTACTTAGCGTATGTAAAAATACAGCTAAAGTGGACACATGCTTTCAAACCCTTAAAATTTTACAACAGATGAATTATTTCAAAACAAGCATTTCATGTAAATTATATATATATTTAGCTTAACCGGATTTTTTTAAACTTAATTATGTAATTTAGAGTAATGAAACTTTACCAGATCGAAGTGAAAATAAATTTGAAAAGAACACCCCTTATTCCCCACAATTGCATATGGTAGGTTACTGACGTATATGCGTTGGTGGACGAGCGTTTATACTGGCCTTTAAAACGTATCGTTTGATGGAGTGGTGACCCACACGGATGGGAGACCTATCTACCTGCCTGATGAATCTCAATACATCACAACCACTGGCTCGGATCCGACAAGGAAGTCAGGGCCAAAACATCGCCTCATTGAGAACACTGAGGGGATATAACTGTTTAAGTAAATGTAATCTTCAAAGTAAAACAAAGTAAAAAACAAGGAGATTTTAAGAAGAAATATGTTGGATTTGAGAATACACGCGTTCCTGAGAGAATTCATTTCCTAAGTAAGGACTTTTCTAAACTTAACATAATATATCAAACATCAGTTTTTAAGCAGGTGCACATTATGACTATTTGAAGTAGTATAGCTAATGTTAAGGAAGAAGTTTTTTGTGACATGTATTAAGTGTCTACCTGTTACACTAGCATATCTAACTGAAGGAAACATAAATGCTAAGATGTTACTATTGATAACTTAAAAATAATCAAGCAGGATCTCGATTTCTCGAAAAAATAAGGAATATCATTAAAAGTGTTAATCATGAAATACCTTACGTTTTAATCACAAATCTGTGCATTATTTATCAGAATATTGATATTATCTCATCTAGTGTCCTTACTATGACAACTCAAGATCATCTGCCATGAAATGCACAGATAAGTGTTTCCGACAGAAAAATTTAGGTGAGAAACATTATAATCACATTTTAAATAGCCTGGGATTTTAATATTTATCTCTATTTTGAAATATGAAGCAGGATGTTTGTCGATTTGAACAAAGATTTCCATTTATAACAAATCACAAACAGCAGGGATATGCAAAGACAGATATTACCATACTGATAAAATCAAATGTATTCGAACAATGACATGCCTGACTTTTTTGTCAATGTAACGCCTTATGTATCCGTAGGTTTATTTTTTAAACCTTTTTTATTTAAAAGGTAGACACATTGTGAAGTACATGACTATTATGTCCACCCCTTTAACATACCACTATATTTTTTCTCTCTCTTCTTGCTAAATATTTGTAACATTACGTATGTGATTAGATAAAATGTTGCCTTTTACAGAACGCAATGAGATAAGGATGTGTGGTTAGGACTTGCATAGTCCCGCGACAAAGCGGTGTACTTAATGACGGTGGTTAACGAAGAATGACGATAATGAACAGAGTACAAATGAAGGTCTTTGTTCCTGACAGGTGTGTATACCGAGCTGTGTTTTAGTGGGAGGTAAAAACTGACGTTTATGATGGATCTGTCATACATGTGTGTAAACCGGAAGATGTCTTTGATGGTCAAAATATATACATAGAAAGGCTTTGATCGTAAAACCTCTCCCATGAATACAAAATACATTAAAGTATGATACTTATGACCTGATTCATTTGATATGTACGTCTGAAACAAAATACAAGAATGGCGACAACCGATGATGTATTAGTATGAATTTTCAGTTAAAATATTTTAAACGTAATATGGAGAATTTTATAGGTGTCATATCGTATCGTTTAATATTTAAAGATATGCTTTAGATACACAATGATAAGTTTTAATGACCGGAAACGGGGGCCATTAGATGATGATTAAATATTAGATATTAGAAAAAAACACCGTTAATATGTAACTTGGTAGCTGACATGAATATCACAACTATGTGACAAAGCGTCTTTTAAATATAATTAAGGAACTTCTAGTGGCTATTACATGTCCTTGTACATATTTTCATATTCCTAGTAAGATTCTCCAGTGTTGATCAAATAAATCGGAAACTGTCAAGTGATTGCCAGTCGTATTACAGTTAATCCAAACAGCGATCCACTTACCTGACAATGAATATGTACACAGTATAGATGTTGATTAAACACGTGGAGTGTTTTAGTCACTCTCAGCACGTTTGAGTACGACAGTGTGTGTGAAGTATCCTCTTCCGACACATGTAAACAACAACACCATTACTCCACCTCCACTACTACATCAGTAAGAATTTTCCCAAGTACCAGTCCCGTATATACTGAGCGACTGACAATCTTACCTGGCAGGTAGATTCGTCTATAAGTTGTGCCCAGGTAAAATATACACCTGAATCGATCAGCGGTATGAACAGGGAACTCCACACCTGTAGCCGTTCACCTGTCTCAATGCGTTGCTTGGCTCACAATGCCCTTCGTTGTCCGACCTGGCCCGTGACTATCGAGGTCCGCGGACTTATACAGAATGTATCATGATTCTTCTCTTCTGAATGGATTGTCATTCAATGGTTTGATCAGGCGCATTAGGCCGACCATTCCGAAGGGTTGTTTAATTTGCCTGTGTCGTCCTTACAATATTCATGGGCTGTGATTGATACCTGTACGTGCATTCGTTGATTTGTCCCCTTGGAACATAGTATGAAATTGCAATTTAATTTTGTCCCAGTGACCGTCAAGTGAAAACCTCTATTTAATTCTTTATAGCAGACCTAACGATGTTCTTTTATACCCTAGACGTTTGTAGGCCGTGTTTACATTTGTGTCGTAAATGTATTTAAACAAGCACATGAAGTGTAATTTACGTGTTTAGTCCTCTACAACATTGCACCAGAGTTGATATTTCTATTAAACAGTCATAATAATGTGCATACCTGTTTGGAAAATGGTTTAAGAAGTCAAAAGGCTTTGTCACTTTCTTTCAGTTAAAATAACAGTATGTTTGCGTGTATACTTACTCCATAATACATTTCCAGTGAGTTATATAATAAAATATATTTTGATGAACAAACGGATTAAGGTATTATGTTTTTAATAGATATGTTTGTTTAAAATGGCAAAGCAGTCATTTTTTTCACCACTAACAAACAGAATGTGACATATCTAGAATAGTATGGTTTTATATGATAATTGACAAAGAATACATTCGTACGTCTGATATGGTTTTATCTTTGATATCCCTTTCAAATGAAATAGTTGTGAACATGCAATGCATGAAATGATACAGCAACTTTCATTTACCGACACATAGAGAACCAGATACATTTATGATCAAGTCTTAATAATGATAGATGTTTTTCCATTAGGGGCTCTTCTTATTACATTTATCCCTATTTCGCCTATGATACCCCGCCCACAACCGATTAAACTAAGTTTAAAAGATATTGCCCTCATATGGCCTTTATTTAGTTAAAAATAAGTTTAGTTAATTGAATTGATTTCTGTTGGTTTCAGTTCTCTTATTGTTGACTGTTCAAGTAAAACGTAAAGTTAAACATATTTAATTATAAAATACCATCATGCGCCAACTCAAAGAATATCGCTAATTGCCAGTGAAATATAGAATTTGATAACGGAACTTTAATTCAAAACAGAAAATTCCCGTATATTCTTTTCATTAAGGTAATTATTCTGGTCAATATTTAGTGAAAACGACTAAATTAGCATCGGGGATATACCTACCGCCATTTTCTTTATTGTTTTGTGCATAAGAACATTGAAAAAAACCTTCGGGAAGTCATGTGAAAAACAGAACATTTCTTCGTGAAAGTATGCGCTTATATTATTTGAATAATAGAGAAAATAAATACACAAAGAAAATGATAAAATAACAGTGGTATGTTACCGTTCGGGTCATCATATTAATGTAAAGATTTTTAAGATTGTTAAGAACAAAATATTTAAATATTTAAATGCTTTTCAATCCAAAATTATGTCGAATTATTATATTGTATATTGTCATTTTAGAAAGATATTGACAAGGAACCCCCCAGATAAAGCAGGGGCCCCAAACCAATCGTCTCTTATGATCATGTAGTGAGATAAGCAGTCCAATTAATGTCGAATGCGACTCAAGCGAATAATTCACACCTGATGAAAATGCAAATTGCACATGAATATGTGAAAATTGCACGTGGCATATGCATGGTAATTGGATAGTTGCATGCACCATGTGTTTTTGATTTAATCAGACGTATTGTCGACTCCACCGTTACGATATCAAAATAAGATGGCGCTCATCATACAGCCCTTTTGATGTATTAATGCTTTTTTATTCGACTTTGTCAAATGTATTAAAACAGCAACATACATATTTAATCAGTATATCTATCAATCCGCCATATCCCTTTAATATGATAGGTTATATTTACTAATTAATGTTGCCGCTTGATCACAGTTGCATGTATATGCAGCTAGTCCTTGGAATATCTTATTGTTGTAAGTCCGTTGTGAATATGCTTGCAGTATGTAAACGTCTGCCAACAACACACTGATATGCTATATAATGTATAATGATAATATATATTTCTTTAGAGTGGTAACGTTTGGTGATGATACTGAGCAAGTCAAAATACTTTTGATATATTAGAACTGTGGCTAATGTAATGAACCCACCACTAAATCGCTATTACAATCATCATATCAAAACTCTGAAACATTCTTTTCCTTTGAAATCACCACTAGAACGATCCTTAATATGGAGGTTACTTACTTCTGTGAATTTTGTTTCAATTGTATCATTCTGTTGTATTTATTTTTTATGTGTTATTTGATGAATTTCAAATATAGTGGGCCGCGGTAGTAAAGTGGTTAATGCATCTGACCGGCTACGATCAATAGCCCTCCACCACTGGGTCGCAAGTTCGAGGCCTACGTGGGGCAGTCGCCAGGTACTAGACGCAGGTCGTTGGTATTTCTCCGGGCACTCTGGTTTTCCTCCATCACAAAAACCTGGCATGTTCTTAAATGACCATAACTGTTAATACGACGTAAACACAAACACAAATAAACACTCTCACAAATGAAGTTCATGTTGTTTTTATTAGACTTCACATCCTCATACCTTAGGTCATACGAAGCAGTCTGCTTCAGCAGACACCGCCAAAATGAAAGAGTAAAGCAGTGAAAGTAAAAACACTATTCCAATGAGACTAAACCCCGGGCAGAAACCATTGCTAGACCCATTCTAAACTGTAGTTTTTCGTCGTACAAGTATTTTTGTTTTTATACACAATATGTTCTTTACAATTTCAGGAATTTTACGACCAAGTCCCAATCAATGTTCATGGTGTTAATAGACCACAGAGCATTACATATTGATGACTATTCCGTGCCATTGTAATTTTAGTATTATGTAATGGTTATGCGATAATCAAATATTCGACCCCAAATTATTTGCTGACATGTGGATTGAATTTGCCTCTACCGTCATATGCTATCTTACGTAATTCTATGAAATATTAATACCTTTCAAAATCACATTTCTTTGATTAATTTCTTGATTATTAATATTTCATGGTATTTTCCTGACATTGTTATTGTCTTGTCAGTGTTTATTAAATATAGGTCAGACAGGATGGGTTTGATGTTTTGTTACTATTCAAACTTTTTGCCATGTCTTGTATAATCACAAGGTAGACATGTTACTGATTTTGTTTTTGCTCACATAGGTCAAGCTATACTCTTTTAAAGCCCTGGTGAATTTCAAAATATAATATTTGCTCGGTTATTGTTTCGAAAGAGTAAGAACGAAGTAACACATACAAATGCTCACATATATGATTTTGGTGAAATATCAAATTCTAAAATATGTTTCCTTCTTCAATCTTAATTTGGACACGAGAAAAAAATATACATTTTGAATGAAAAATAAAAAGGATTCTTGGACACATGAAAATAAAAGAGAATGGAACGTACTTCGTCGTTTCAATTTTCGTATTTAACATAGGTGCATTGAATCTTCAAACAAAACCTTAATTTAGTAAATATTGAGGGATTCTTAACGACAAAAATACTATCACCTTATTCAAAATGTAAAACGTCAATATTTCATTGAGTTTGTTTTGTTCCCGATTTTTTATTGAAAGTGAAGAATTTATTACCCTTTCTGACGTATCAACTCATCAATAGCTGTGTGGATGCTATCAAGTCAATGAAGGTTAGATGATCACCCAAGATGTCTTTGTGTGAGGTAATGAACCATAACGCTTCTCCTATGAAAAGCATTTCATCAACAAATAATGAATGAAGTAATTAGCTATAGAGATTAAAGTTCAGACCCGTTTTATGGTGACACAGCCACATTTTAAAAAGTTGACCCTAACACACACAGGTGGTTGCACTTTTAAGGTTTTCTTCAAATATCCACAGAATGCCAAAAACTGAATAACACTGGATTATATACTGTACAGCTGTTTTCTCCTTCTCACCGGTGATGCTAAGGGCAAACACAGATGAATACGTAACTGTGCTTTAGGATATCAGATTAAAACGTTCTTGTTCTATAAATATATGTAAGGTAACAGCAGAACAATAATTCGTACGGAAGAAGAAATAAATGGAATAAAATATATTCACGGGAACTCGTTATAGTGACGTCACATGTTTTTAATGTAATCACGATAATCAATCGCGAACATGACAATTCGATGACGTAATAAAATCTTACCCTACTTTTTGTTCGATAATGGCGAGTACGTACAGTATAAAGGACCGCATAGATATATTTTCGTCAAACAATAAAGTAAGAATATTTTTATTGTTGTCTTTTGTATCAAAATGATAAAAGAAATATTCCTCAAATCAGAGACTCGGACCTCTTCGAAAAATATAGTTAACACAATATGTCTATAAAACAACAAACAAGTTGTGTACGTTATCTACGCCAGTTTCCTTTTTATACAAAAACTTGAATCTGCTATAGCGCGGATCTGACCACTTCACTTAAAATATTTGTAAATAGGTAATAACATTTGTGTCATCAAATTTGATGTACTCCTTTAACCTTAATTATTGATGAGTCTGTAACAATACAAACATAAATAAAAAATAAACAAACAAATAAAAGAATGACCAACCTAACTGAATCAATTCTTTACCGACTGTTTTACCACCAAACAAGCAATACATTAAGGGTCAGTTGTAAAAGAAAAATACTTTTTAAAATTTGAATGAAAAATTAGTGACCACAAGTCCAGTGCAGCTACTTCATGTAAGTTTTTTCAACACGGAAGAAGTTAGTGCGGTCGAGGGGACATCAATAATGATGTGTATGCACCGTATGATTGCTGGGTATGTCACGTGACCTCGATTACCCCCTGGAGTATGTGTCACTTGTCGATGTGACCACAACTTTTCCCACTTCCGGTATACAGGTGAAATAACATATCAAATAGGAAATCTTTACATTTTTTTTGTCCTTTCATTAACAAGCATGCACAAGAATATCATTATATGTAATGAAATTTGATAAGAAAACTATAACGTGTCACCCTACATGTATATTATCTAAAGCAATGGGATGTCTTGATTTCTTTAAATTGATAGTCTAACAGGTGTTCATATCATAGTTGTGGTTAATTGGGGTATCCACCCATTTTTTAAAATTTATTTCAGTATTCCTTAAACGGGCGATTCCCAGTTACCAAAAATGTCACATGAGCTATGTTTCACAGTATACCATGTTTAAGTACGCAATAAATGTTCAACTACCCTTCACCGATATTTGCAGTATTCATTAAAATTTGTTTTCTCTCAATGTTGAGACCTTTCTGTATTTGTTTATAGTTTAACGTCATTTTAACATCTAAGTTCATTTCAAGATAGTTTCCACGGGATATGGGCTACTCTTAGCCGCAGTTAAAGCACCGAAACCTCATAACTCCCACACAAAGATAACTTTCAGAGATTATAAGTACACATCTTCGTGGTAAGCAAATCTACTGTCATGTCTGGAAACGTCTGTACAAATAAATATTACTTTTTTAATTTCATTCCTCACGGCCAATAAACACGGAAGATGTCACTACGAATAATGAAAGGTTAAAAGAAGTGTTAAAAGAAAGTGCATCAAACAAATGAAAGGGTACCAGACAACCGTCTGATTGTAAAGTGAAAGTGGCCATACCTATAGCCTTCCGAGTAGACACAGTTTTAAGGTAGTCTTGAATTGTTTCGAAAACAGATTTTAGATTTGTTATACTATCATAACTTTTTCTTGTGTTGACTGAAACTTGTACAGGGTTAAACGTCCTATCAACAGCTAAGGTCATTTAAGAGGGTTTGGTTATTGACTGAAGGTCAATGCAATCTAATATCAAGTGTTTTATTGTAAGGGGTTGCATGGACCAAGAGTCCAAAATGCAAATTGAAAACCAAACACTAAAATAATTTAATGAAGAAATTGCGACTTGAATCACTTTGCAGTACATATGTATATATACACGTTCAAACCAAATGCAAACGTTGTTTACTGTGATATTATTGAGTTCCCAAGAGCAAGCTACGAAATTCCGAAATCAAATATCATGACAATGCAACAAAACGTTAAAGATACAACCAAAGTAAAACTAGAAAATAAGCATATATTCGATTCTATTAACCATCCTCTGTATTATTTTCCACGTAACATACACCCCGATACTGTTCAGGGTCTGCAGACAGTCGTGTCGTTAATGTAAGACGATCCCGTCGTAAAAGGGTCGAAGATTAATTTTTGTAATGCAATTATGCACTATCATGGCAGAAAATAATATGCAAGCCCTATCATTTGTATCGGATTAATGATGAATTTGCGTAATATAAGATTACCACGTGTCGAGTTTACATTGTTTATCTAAATATATACGCATATAATGTGTTTTTATTGTAAAATAAATCTTTAACTGTTGTAAACTAAAACTGAGCTGCGCGTTCATATACTCTGATGCAAGGTTATCACATTACAAAACCAAGGATCAACCAAAAGTGATGTTTGTAAATTATATCAGTACAGTGACGGGATCTGTCAAAATTCAAAATTCTTTGATATAAAAAGGGGTTGCCGACAAGGTGATCTGATATCACCTTATATTGTTTTCCTCTGTTCGGAAATTTTGGCAATCAAAATAAGAAATGACAAGAATATCAAAGGCTTAAAAGTACTTGAAGCTGAACAACCTATTTTACTTTCACAATATGCAGACGACACATCTTTAATTGTGGACGGATCAGAAATATCACTTAGAGAATCTTTGAAAGAATTAAAATATTTTGAAAAATTATCCGAAATAAAAATGAATTTGGGATAAACCGAAGTAGTTTGGATAGGGAGTAAAACATATAGTAATGATGTTATGGCTAATGAATGGAATTTACAGTGGGGGCATACAAGGTTTACACTTCTGGGCATTAATTTTCATGTTGATCTACATCGTTTTCCAAAAATAATTTTTGATAAAAAACTAGTAAAACTTAAAGCTTTGATGAAGACTAGGTGTAGGAGAATTCTTACACCAATATGGAGAGTAAATATAATAAAGTCTATCCTAATTTCTCAATTTAATCACTTATTTATCGTTTTACCAAATCCTATAATAATACATTACACAAAAAAGATAAATACAGAAATATATAACTTCCTCTGGTATAGTAAGATTGATAAAATTAAAAGAGATGTCATTCTGATGGTGGTCTCAAAATGATTCATATTAAATCATTTATAGACTCATTAATACTAACTTGGATTAGAAGATTACTTTCAACAACAGAAACATGGCAAATTATTTTTAATTCAACTATTGATAAAAACTTGTAAACTGTGGATCAGACTATATTTCTGATTCGGCAGGTAGGGCGTAAGAATTGTACCTGCTGCCCCCCATTGCATGATCCTAAGAGGCGACTAAATTTGGGACCTTATCTCTTCTCTCCTTTCTAAATAACTTTCTTCTTCCTAATGTCTCCCTTGACAATGCCTCACTTTTGGCCATTTGTTGAGCGTTCGCCCCTGTGAGGAAGGCTTTGGGTTCTGTCCCCTGGCCGAGACATACCAAAGTCTTTAAAAATGGTAGTTTATACTCCTGCTTAACGCTCAGCAAATTAGGAGTGGGACGACTGGTTCGCCCGTTGTCAGTATAATGTGACCGGGTGGGGCGTCCTGCTGGGTGTCTTCGGCAGTATGTTTCAGTGAGGTAGCACTATACAGTCGGCATCAGTTCCGCGCTATCACAAGGAGACAAACACGAACATATCGTAGCCTCCCAAAATACACAAACATACACTACACGCATGCATCTTGCACACAGGGGAGGCCGTCCTTAAATGACCTTAGCTGTTAATAGGACATTAAACAAAATCAAACAAACAAACAAACAAAGACTATATTTCCTTTTGTCATAATAACTGTAAAAATCTTTTCTGGAAAGATGTCTTTCTTGCATGGAAAAATCGTACTATTCTTGAGGAAAAATATACAGATTCAAAACAGATCTCTGACATGCCTATATGGTTTCACGAAAAAATCAAAATAGATAATAATAGTGTTTTTTTATAAGGATTGGTATAGGAAGGGAGTTGTAGTAGTTAATGACTTAAAAAAGGATAACAACAATTTTTTGAATTAAGAGATATATATGGTGTTAGAGCAAATTTCTTACAACATCACGGAATTGTTACAGCTATAAAGGAGCTTTGCAATCGGTGTAACTTGACCCATCCAAAAATAGACTATCCTTTTATTCCAAGAAAATTACAAATATTTGCTAAAAAACAGAAAGGTACAAAAGATTTTTATAATGTGCTTAGTAAAAATGATATAATTGCAAGTGGAACAAAAAAATGGGATGAACAATTTGAATTTGACGAAGGTGAATGGAAAATGATTTTCAAACTCCCTTTTTCTGTAACAAAAAATACAAAATTGCAATGGTTCCAATTGAGGGTTAATCACCATATTCTAACAACAAATTCGTATTTATTTATAGTTGGGTTAGTAGACAGTCCTTATTGTTACATTTGTAAAACAGAAATTGAAACGATAGAGCATACGCTATGGAACTGTGAAAAAGTTCAAATTTTACTTGTTAACTTAGAAAATTTGTTGAATTCACTGTTCATTCCATTTGAATTTAAAAAGAAATCTTTTCTTTTTGGTACATATCGTCAGAATGGAATAAACAGAAAAGTGGATAATAATATCATCTTTGCAATAAAACAATATATCTACAAATCAAGGTGCCTCAAGAACGAACTCTGCATTATTGCCCTGAAAAATACACTAAAAGATACATATATAACTCAAAAATACATTGCTAGAAGTAAGGGAGAAAGCTACTTAAACCAGTTTCAAAGAGAATGGGCCAAATGGCAAAGCTTTTTTTTAAACACCCAAACTTGAAATTACGACTGATTTACCATAAATGACTTATCAATTTATAAATATAACTGTTATATTGAGTAAATGTAAATATTGATTACGCTCACACTGACAGCTAGCTTAGAAATTCAAAATGTAATACAAATTTTCAACATCCTACCTTTTCTTTCTGATAATTGTATTGGTGTTTGTAGGATAATGAATGAGTGTGTGTGTCTTTATATAAATGTTTGTGTTATGTCATGTTATGTATATATATTGTAACTGTATTGTATACTTATGTACAAATTTGAAAAAAATAAAAATAATAATAAAAAAAAGTTTCTAAGTAAAGAGTTTCCCTCCTCATGTCGGCTACGTTCATTTGAAGACAGCTGCACAAGAAGGCATCACTGACAAACAAACTATTAGATAAAACAGAAAAAGATGTCCCAGGTGTTGAGTTGAGGTTAGGGTGGGGGCAGATACATTTTGGTCTCTTCATAGTACACTTGGCAAAAGATTTCTCGGAAAGAGCCCCCGATTGTGCAGGGCAGGGGCAAGTCAATTAGTCACCTCTTACAACGGACAACAAGGTGTAGCAGCGTGCAGTATGATACATTAGGTCTATCCTTCCTCCTAACTAAGCATGAATTTAAGCATGGGTTGTCTTTTTAGGCATAGTGTCACTATTTTAAGTTAAGGTAATTCCGATCTATAAATTCAGTGAATTATAATACCTTTACATTGAAATGGTTTTATCTTTATTTTATTCGTAGGTGAAATTGAAATCCTGCATTTGCTACAATAGTAAGTTTGATTGTGACTGTTGTGGCGCGAAACTTGAACCCACCAATTTTGTTCCCGGATTAAAATAACGAAAGGTTAACCTTACAATGTTAACGCACTATGTCGTATTCCCATAAATGTACAATGAATTGCATCTAATTTTTTTACATCGTTAATTGCCAATACATAACAGATACATTAGAAATGATTTAAACATGGGAATTGAACATTCAACGTTCATTAAAGCGTTGTATAAATAACAGTGTCTACGACAATTGAACAAAGAATGAAACTGTATCACTTGATTGGCAATAAAAGAGTTTACTGCATAATCATGTGACATAAATAAACGTAATCATGCTTGCCTATTCAAGTCTAAATTGCGTTTGTAATAAATGTGAAATTGCAGTCTACAAAAGTGTCGCTCCGAGCTGATAAGGACCGAGTGTGAGATGTACTTTAAAGAAATGCACTATATAAGGGTGTGCTTTTAACACCGATTCTCTCCGTGTGCTCCTTACAGCCTGTCAAGATAAACTGATTTTGTATGTGATGACAGCTAGGCGAATATGAGAATATTTAATCATGGAATGTGTCTTGTGTTTAGGTCATTAATTAGCACACTTAGTAGCCGAGAACGTTGTCAGAGATAATATTGTATTCGACGCACGTTCACCACACAGACATGTATAATTAACCCAATCGCATTGATGTTACGTCCAGGGTCAAACGAACGATAAGCGGTTTTCCTGTCAGTGCATTGTGTGTTGGTCGTGATAGGCAGAACGACAAATCTATCTCGTAGTACAAATTAATAATGGCTTGACCAATGTGTCTGCAAATTTGTTAATGGGTACTACGGCTTGTCGTACTAGTGTGTGTTTGAATAAAGCATAAAGGAACAACGAGAGAATGGGACATACGCATTTGACGATAAATGTACATGTATCTTACCTTATTTGTTCAAGACAAGCTTGAATTGAATAAGTACATATATTTCAAACATTTCCGGGACGCTACAACGTAATACCGCTTTGCAGGTTTGAGTAAAATCGTTGTTGCATCACAATTTGTCGGTCGACTTGTGTTCGATTGCTACGTCATGTTGTTGCAGTCGCGTGACATCATTATGTCCCATATCTCAATGCGGAGCACGTGTGTTGGTACATTGTAATCTGCTATCGACCAACTCGATTTTGTTTTTTTTAATTTTATAAAACTGATTCAATTGAATGGCAGTATGATGTCTCTTTAAATTGGAAGGGATATCAGAATAATGCTATCTTAATCGAATATCAACATTTTATACGACTTACAGTTTACAGAAAACTGGTCAAACCTCTTGATGAATTACCATGCCGATCGCATGTAGATTGCATATCAAATGAAGTTCTGCAATCTTACATAAACAGCACAGTGTAATGTATTTTCATGAAAGTAATATACCGTTAATGTTGTTTTTAACGTGAGGTTCCAAGTTTTGCGCTAATGACCGTGCAAAATTAAATAAATAAACATGTAGATAAATAAATAAAATTTGAAAAAAAGACCTTTTTTGCTTTTCAATTTTAACACCAAAATCAGATGTTTGCTTCTGATTATGATTGACGCATGCATATTGCATTTGATTATGCTTAGTTTATAGTCCATTTCGACTGTTTAATAACTTATTAATTCAGAACATATTATACTTTAAAAAATAGATGGAGAATCTGATATGAGTTGTCATTTCATGATTTTTAAAAAACGAGTCTAAGCATAGTTCATTTTAGCGAGATTGGTGAGCTGAATTAAAAACAATTACGAGCAGTTCAATACATTTTAAAAGAAATGGAAATGGAGTTATATCACACGACAAGGTTTGTTAGAAATATTCGTTAAAGGTTTTCTCAGTCTGACTTGAACTATAAAATGTCAACATTTTAGACTACAAATCATTTTCTCATGTGTCGTCACAATGCCATTCGAAGTTTGTACTGTCGTATAGTTGTCAAAGGTATTTCGTCATAATTGAAACAATGGGAACCCATAGCCAAACACTGCTCCGCTGAATGCTACTGAACATGTAATCATTTAAGCATTGAACTGTTTTTGTATGGTATTTATGATATTTTAGAATGACACTGCTTGCAAAGCGGTGTCATTCAAATAGGTCATAAATATTATACAAAATCAGTTCAAACTTATATTTATGTTTTCTCTGCCTCTTATGTTCTTTTTTAACTTACAATTTGTATTTAAAATTTAAAATTCCCGCCTTATCGACAGTCCACACACATTCGTTTGATAGTTGGAACAGCGTGTTGTTGCGTGCTGTTTGGCAAACAAAGTAGTACTTTGAAACTTTAACAAACATTATTATTCCACAATTCAGTATCGATACAATTGCTTATGATATATGATATGTCTATAGGGTGATTTAAGCTAATCAATAGAACTCTGAGCTGAAAGTTAGAAGTGAAATTGTTTTGATTTCCCCCCGGAACAAATTTCGCGCATGGATAAATACAGTGAACACAGTAAATCCGACATTGCCCCCCACGAGGGAGTTATTTTTGGAAGTTATGAGAAAAATTCGAATTTGCGAAGAATCCAGACGTGAACTTATTTGTTGATTGTATGGGAATCTGACTACAGTTGGTAGATTCTATAACTGCCTCGTTATTTGACATGTCGTCAGAAACTGAGGAAACCGTGGCTGCGAGACGAGTGAAACTGATGTCGTTTGAAGCGAGTGATCTTGCGACGGAGCAAAGGGGTTCGTTACAAATGTCTGAAATGTTTATGTGGGCTGTGATTGTGTTTGGTGATTTCAACCGATGTGCAGTTTGTACAATAATGCAGATCTTGGTCATGTTTTTGTTGTAATAGAAGTATTTTTTCATTTTTTTTTTCTTTTTCACATACATTTACAATTACATTGTCAAGTCTCACAATGCCCAGCGATATTTCAGCAGCCATCATGTTTATTTACATTGGATATTGTAGTTCCGTGTTGTATTAATACGCTAAGAATTGTGTCTCGTGCTGCATGGCAATTAAAGTCACATCAACGACATAGCTTTCAAAGAGGCTATATAGTGACAATGCCATGAAAATGTAAATATGTTATAATAGTTTACGTTTGTAATGAGTTTCCTTATGATAACGATACTATTGTTGTAATGTAGTTATATGAAAATGTCAATTTTTTTACATTCAAAGATAAAATGCAAATGTTGAAATAATGCACGAAATATACTGTAAGCGTGTTTATTTTAGCGCATTAAAATTTTAGCGGAACAATGGTGTTAGGACTTATAAGCGCACTCTTGAATTAGCGGAATTGCAATACCCAATCTAATTACTTACAGCAACACGCACCTTTCAATGACGTCCGTATGCAAGATACTTGTTTTTCAGTGAACGTATGATTTATGGTATATTGCATCGGCGGACATGAATAAGCGGATAAGACGTAGTGAGAAAGCCACTGACATTAGAATACCACTAAAATTGATACGCTTTCAGTATATACATAGATGTGCTGTGGAATGACACATGTCTAGAGAAGCACACACCGGAAAATGTGTCGTGGAATAGCTTGTCAATTAACAAATACAAACATGTAGGTGTGGGCAATATACTCCATGGCTACCAACATTAAATTCGTATATTTCGATAGGATTTGATGAAACATTACGCCGATTGATTGTAGTTAAATATTAATGTAAATGTGGTTGAAAGCACGTCTCGGTTTACGTATGGAGCGCAATGTCAGAGATAAGAGCGGGAAAATAATTACAGGTGATATAGTGTTATTACCCTGTCCTAGCATAATACAACTCTGGTCTGGACAGGACACTTTACATATCACATTCAGCTTAATGTCCCCAGTCCTTTGATAAAACTGTTAATGGCGAAAATGACCCTTTGTATTATCCTCTCACATTACATCTATGGTTACTATAGAAACGGACCGCATGAGTTAAATATCCCTGTTTTAACCAGGCAAAAACACTCATGAATATAATTATGTTTGTGTTAGATTTTACTTGAAAAAATTGCCGAAATGGATAAACATCAACAAAATGTTTACATCATATTTTTGATAACACTATCAAAGATAACATTCTTAGGTATAAAATCATTAAAATAAATAAAAGATAAATAAGGATGACACAGATAATTGATTATATACCTATTGATAACCAATTTCTGACATGAGTTAAATATTCCTGTTTTAGCGAAGCAAAATCACACAGGAAATTAATAATTGTTGTTAGATTTTATTTGAAAATGTCATCCTGTAACAAATACATATCAACAACACTCTAACATAATATTTTATAAGAAGTATCCAAGACACCACTTATTAATAATGCTACCACAAAGATATTAATTCAAATAAATAGGGATGATACAGAAATATTTCTTTGCTTAATAATTAGTTTAGCATGCCTTGATCTTATGATTATGTCTTACAACTGTCACACAAAATATTCGAAATTCGCTTTGATTATACTGTAGGTGTGTACAAATAAAATCTGAAATAATTCATTTCACAACACAGGTATGAAGATGCCGGTAAATTTGTCTTTGACTAAGCACATACTAGCGTAGATAGGCTGGCGTCTCGGGTCAATCCTCAATGATAGCAGCAGGGCCCCATTGTATGTCGCTGTGTCATCGAAGGTGAACTAACGTGGATTAAAGTTGTCACATTGTAATAGAAAACAAATGTCGTTTGCATAAAACTATTAATTAGCTGTGACAAAACACATCTTTCAATGATCATTTTATAGTTCTGTTAATTTGAAATTAAGTCATCGGATTCCTGTGCATTATGACAGGTTATAAAATTGATATATCGTGTTCAAAGGTTTAATTGTTTTTCAACGTCAAATGCGTTTTCATTAATCAATTTGTTACAATGGATGTTGTATGCCAAATCCATGAGAGACGAGTCTTAAGCTTAATAGGCTATTTCGACACTAAGTTATCATCATGCAGTTGTATTAAAAGTAAAAATAAACACCCATATTTCGCGAAACGATACACAGTCTAGAAGTGCATCAGACGTAGGAGAGATCGCAGTTGATCACTTCAGATTTCTTAAAGTAACTGACAAATGTCACAGAATGTTTTTCTTGGATTTTCAAGTCCTATGTCGACAGTACGCCCGTCGATGATGGAGACACAAACAGATCACTGTTATGTGCCACATACTTTATTTGGTTATGTGCTGCAAATTGTACAGTATTGCTGCTCCCTCACAACAACTTAAGCTACACTCCACCCGGTTTCATTTGAGCAAAATTGAGCAACACCCCAGTAACAGAAAAAAGGCTATGTATAAAAAGTCTCAAGAGTCACAGTGGGGGAATGAAAAACAAATTTTGTCGCCAACAACGGGAAGAAGGAAAATTCCACATAAAGCAGTAAATATGAACGTAGCACACACACATACGTGTTATTGTTACAGCCAAAACTGAATTACGTATCATCATACAGCGATGTCATGACTTGACCTAGGACTCATCGTTGATGGTTTTGGCCAAACAGTTGGACAATCAAATTGTCTTAATAAATGTTGAAACAAAGGTGTAAGTGCATAAAACCCTTTCATTTTGAATTTATAAATTAGAGGAGTGGTGGTCATTTTCAAATTAAATAATCTGTCAAACGTGTTTATTATGAATCATGCCCCAACTCAAATGAGTATGTTTAAAATAAATATGTTTAAAATGTCCCTTTTTAAGCTGATAAAGCAAACAAGACAGCACTAAACATGTAATTATCAACAATTGCTAACGTCATTTTAGAAAGCACAGAAATTGATGACGTTATGATAAATCAATGCATACAAATATTGATGACGTCGTAATACTGTATTTTTCTAACATGCATGTTTATATAACATGCTTAAGCGCCAAGGGTGAAAAGTCACTAGAAGAAATGCATTCTCCACAAATAATTGTAAAAAGAAAAAGAAAGGCACTTTGCTATTTGAACAATAATTGAAAATATATAAAAGGTATATTTTCTTTTATCTTCTGTGACTTTTGTAAATAGTCAGGGCTTAAAATAAGTTACCTATGATGTATACGTTTACTAAAATTTAATTCTCTATAACTATATCTTCTTATCAGCCGAACAACGTCATATGTTTACCTTGTTCTTTATCGGTGAGGCCAAACTCAATATCACAACATATATTCTATATACATTCTTCGGTTGAAAAGTACATTAACACTCAATGAAGAAAATACGACATTAAGTCATTATACATTGTACCGGCGTACCTGACACAAAGAAAAAGGACACCACTTGAAGGATTTGTCCCACTCATCTCGCTGTATTAGCGTACAGACTTAATGAGATCCGTTTTATATCTGTCCAGATCAAATTCCCGAACAGAAAGATGTGGACTAAAAACAAGAGCACGTCTTTTTATCATCGCATAGAGGTCATTATTCAAAGGTCAGGTCTGTCATTGTGTCAGAAACATTGGTAACTTATCCATCTTCAATAAGATTAAACCTGATTGGTAACATCCATGACAATAACACAAACAGGTCGAACGGACTTTACCTTCTAGTTTACGAATACTTGAATTAAACATTTCACTGATAGAAATCAGCACCGTATATTATCTTTCAAATAATCACTAGAGATACTATGTATACAACTATTTACAATTTTCTTAAGTGGAGTTAGAAAGCCAGACAAAGTAGGAATTTGTACAGCTCATATAGTCATTTTATCCATTCAGGACATATCAGCGGTACATTTCATAAAACTAATGGATTTCATCCCCTAAGTAGTTATCAGTGTTACTACATTATATATCCATGTCTTAAATGTTTCGGATATACAGACACAACAAAGAAGAAGATGGGTATACAAACCTTTTTAGCGTTAAAACTATCAATTACAAATACAAGATTTTATATACAACATATAATATATTCTTAAAAATGGGAAATAAGGAATCACCTATCTTAAAGAGATACATTTATTAATAGCTTCAGAAAGCTAAGGCAATATTGAAAAACATTGTCGTTTCCTCTATTTACGCCTTAAGTGGATTTGTCTGCATGTTACAATTATAAGTATATCAAGTTTAATTAATGATGAACGTTTAAGCTGTTTATGGTTATCTTGCTATATGATTTAAATCAGCAACGCAATGGCCCAAGCTGTATGAAAAGGAGATAGTATACCTCATCAAAGATTGTCGATGTCTTACATATATAAACAGTTAGATGGCTGACATCATGACGAGTTCCTCGTGCGGTGCAGGAAATACGTGACGTTGCATTTTGTCTTGTGTGTGTGTTCATATTATCTTTCCCTTTGTGTTGATTTTTCCCGTTGTTCCTGTATCTTTTCCTGATCATTGATACATTTTGACACTTTGTCCTTTTGCGTTGACTCTGTAGTTTTTTTTACTCTTTATAGAAGTTGAGAAAATGTCTGGAGACACCAACTTAAAATTACTTTGGCTGTTTCGAAGATGCAACAATGAACAGCAAAACATCACGATGCTCTATATAGTTTATAGTTTCGTTGCAAATGACATAAAGAAAAAACGTAATGCAAATTTGACTTGATTCATTAACAGACTAGTGAATACTGTATTTGAAGGAGTCTGGAGATCTTGAAAAGACGGTTCCGCGGCTCATATTTGTTTAAATACACTAAGCTATGACTATGTGGAAACGTTTCAAAGAGATAACAAATCATTGGAAATAAAAAAAAACACCACAAAATTGTTGAAGAGGGGTTTATTCCCACTTGAGTTGATAAAAGACCCTGCCTAACCCCCTTGTATACACTTATACGAACTTTGGTGAGCCAGTCTAAGTGCCCTCCAAGAACGTCTTTTGACCGTATCATTATTTGACAGGCGAGAGTATATCTTTTGCACAGGGTTTTGTTGACGTTCCGAAACATCACCCTTGAACCACTTGAATCAATGTTAAACGGAGTCTTTTACTGAGGTAATTGCATTTTAGTCTGGAATTTTAAAATCAATGTGTATGGGGGTAGATTATGTTCTTTTATCATAAATGATTAACAGAAACCCCGGGGAGAGCGCGGTTATTCTACCCTGTATTTACGTTAGATATCAGTATTTACAAACCTTATCACAAGCTGGAGACGAACGAGGAAATAATGTACCAGCGCCTTACCTACGTAACTAAACACTGAATTCATGATAATGACTCAACGTGGAAACTTTCCGAGATTGTAAAGAAAAACCACGACTTTATTCTGATACAAATTAACGCATATTACATCCAGATTTATTTCTGTCGTCTGATATCACGAGATAAGAAAGAGAGTGAGGAAAGTGGACGACAGTAGGCTCAGTTTAGTTCTGGCTGCGGCGTGTTTGTGCATTTATCAGAAGTCATTAAGATAATTTCCTCAGATGGCACGATCAATAAACGAGGTATTACGGCCAACTTTGACCTGGTTTTAACCTACAACGGTAGCACTTCTTGTCAACACCGCGCCTAATAGATTTGATTGTTCCACTAAACCATGGCTATTAACGGTTACGTAGGATATTCATTATCACGCGGTGATTCAGAGTAGCATTAATTTGTTTAAATTTAGCCACATACTTAACTGATACGTCCCATATATTGTTAGGAGATGGTTATCACTACTGTTGCAATTTCCTATTTTGCCTGTTCGAATTTATGATTTTGATAATACCTTTTAAATATTACGTATAAAAGTGTAAAGTAAGAGGCTAGAATTAAGGTCATGCATACTTATTCAAGCCAAAGTAAACGGATACATCTCATCATTACATAATGCTTATTCCTGAGATTGCAATTTTTATTTTATCTTTATTTAATATTTTAAATATTCACTCAGAATGTATTAACTGGGCAATACAAATACTTGATATGTCACCTTTATTAACACAACGCTAGACCCTGGGTCATTTGAGTAATAATTACATATAACACAAACCGTTCACACAAATCATTCTACATGGACGTCTTGGTGTAATTTGAAATAAACGTAACTTAAGATTGTTGTCGGTCATGACTGGTATATAAGATCTTAAGTCATTTATAGAAACGACCTCTTATCTTAATGATAAGTGAATCACGCGGATTTACAAATGCTTTCCTTTTCATGAAAAACATGTTACAACCGAACGGTAATAAAACTCCCGGCAAATTTATCACTTAATACATATATTATCATATATATATAATTAAAAAGCAAATATAATACGTGTATGTACACCTTTGCAAAATAATCAACATCAGCAGATAATTCTGTTCAATCTCGTTCGAAGAAGTCTATGAACTGATTATTGAAAGCTTGATCAATAGAGAATTTAATGAAATGACTATTTCTCGTTTTCAGAAGAATACAAAATACACGTACTTAACGGAAGATAGACAGAAGTGTAAACAAACATTTTCTTGGTTTGATTGTATTGGGTTTGGTGCCTTCTGAACGCTAAGGTGAAGAATTGAAAGGCTTTGAGTGTATGATTTTAAAAGTAAGAAAGAAGATCGGGCGGATACCTAAATTTTGTATGAAACACGTTGGTTGTATTAAAGCTTGCTGTGCTGGTCCCGAGACTAAAACTATGCTTAACAGAGTTATCTTTCTTCAAGCATGTCTTTGTACCACTGCATAAATAGCACCTACGCATGCACAAATGTGGAAAAAAAGAGACGAAGCACACTTTATCAACCTGCATACTCGTATAAGGTAACTAGTATTTGTTTTGTTTTTGTTTGTGTCGTTTTACAGTCCACAGACACTTTAACCCTTTCATCCCTATGTAACTTTAGTAGACTCTGCCATGCATTGATATAGATGTGTCCATTATGGTCTACAGTGGTGAAAACGGTTAAGCCAAACAACACCGTAGAAAAAGACATAAACAGAAAGGACTAAATCAAACTTAAATCAGAGGATGTAAAAGTAAAACTTTAGTGCAAACGAATTTAGTTGCAAATTGTCATTTGTTAATTGTATAAAAACTGAATCAACCAAGGTGGTACAACATTAAATTTGTCACGCGTTTTGGTTTTAATCGACGCATTCAATCATAAAATGTTTGACTGTAAAAGCATTTGTATGGCCTATGCAACATCATAAGAGAGCAACTTTCTCTCTGAGGTTTCTTTTACTGATTATACAAGAACCCATATTTGGCATATCTGAAAATAACTAACTTTTATTCCATTCGTCTTCATCGGGTCATATCATAAATTGATCGTCTGTATTATATCGTATTGTTGAAATCTTTTATAATCTCCGTTTTCTTCACCTCAGTGAACTTTTAAAATGCCTACGGTATATCAAGTTTTAAACTTTTAATTGTTGAATAAACCCTTCTTAACTGGAAAAAAACATTTTTGTTAAAATTACATTCTAAACAGCAAACATGAAACGATAAAATTAAAATCCATTTCTTTCAAGGTATCAAAGACAGGCGTAAATAATACATAAACTGCTTTTTTTCTCTATAATGGCAATTTCGGCCATAACTCATAATGTTAAAGTGTGATTAATTGATAACAATTACACAGCAGGCCAGTTTTTCCAGTGATCTGATTGTGCAAAGAACGTTTACCAAGTCGGAGGTATGCATTTAATGTAACTTTCCATCTGTTATCTGTTTAACCAGAACACAAGACCAACATTTCTTTTAATGAAAGTGTCTTGTAAGATATGTTTAAGGTTATGATGGATTTGTCATAAAACCTTAATTTTATCGATGAATGGGCAACCTAATAACGTGAAATTGTTGGATTACGTAGTTAATGAGCTTAGTGATCAAACGAATATTGGGCCGACCATGGATCACCGTACTAGAATTTCATAACTTTGATCCATACTATTATTATAATAAACTATGAGTAAGCATCTTTAATATCACTTTAGTTTAGGATAAAGATGAACACCTCACAATTGCAGAGTTCCCATGTAAGACGCCCTTTTTAAGGTCGTGAAGCAAGTTACGATAGGCAAATTATTTTCTCTAGACAAAGGAGTGCTTGAATATTCAGACCTGAGGCTAAGCAAACAATAACGAATCATTCAAGCTGAGAAAATTAATGCAACATGTTAATGATTATGTTCCTCCGTATCCCCTATCAACTAATAACCCAGCTGACACCATGTGAACACATGATAAATTGAATGTATTTAGTTATAAAATAGTGATATGAAGTGCATCATGTTTTTGTATCTAACTAAGAGGTATGTTAATTAACTACACAAAACACCATTAACTGCACATAATATTAAGAATGATTGACAGGCTGTGTACATAACAATACCGGACATCTGATCCAGAGATGCTATCTTTAGATTACCTGCATTATAGCATATCATGTTGCTGGGGTTCGGAGAATAAACCTGTCATTACTATTTGAATTTCGATTATGTATGGCAGAAATTCCATGTATGACAAGTAACAAGTCTTCGCCAAATCGTATATGAAATATAAGATTGGTCTACAACGTTGAAAATTTACATAATTCAATGCACATTTAAATGGAACTTAAGTGTTTTTGGAATAGGTACCGGTAATATCTATGATCGGCTACCTACTGGGGGATATATTGTTTTGTGTGTGGAATAGATAAATGTTTGGTGTTTAAATTTTGTATTTAACTATATTTATCATGGAATGCAATTCTTCTTATTTTTTGTTCTGGTTAAAAATGTGCACACATGTTTTCATTGCTTCTTTTAGTAAAAACTTGCGGGGAGCTGGTTGGCTCTTACAGGATAAGATCCGACTTTGGTATGTTCCGGCCTGAAGACAGGAATCATTACTTTCCACTTGGGCCACCCCTGTAAGTCGGGAATCAGGGAAAGAGTAGACCTGCTGTTATCCGCTATATGTATCATAAGAGATGACTAATGTGGAACCAACTGCAGAATTTGGGATTCGCTTTTATAACCTTTTTTGGGGACACAAAAGCGACAAAAGTAAATCTGCTACACCAATAGCAACATTTGGGCTCTTTAACTCTCTTTTTTCTTCTATCTGCCTTTCTATTTCCTAGCGCCTGGCTTTGCAGTACCTCACTTCTGGTTTTAATGTTGGGCGTTCGCCCAGGTAAGGATGGGGCAATGGGTTCTGTCCCCACGCCGGGACATATCAAAGTTCTTAAAAATGGAAGTTGTTATTCCCTGCTTATCGTTCAGCATAGATTGTAATGGCAACAACTGGGTAACCCTATTGTCAATAAAATATGACCAGGCGGAATGCTGAGCTGTGTGCCTTCGGCATGGTGTTTCAGTGAAATAGCACTATACAGTCGGCATCAGATCCGCGCTATTAGAAGGGGGCAAGTGCACCAACATACCCTGTCTTCAGCACGCATCGCACTTGCACGCTTACACAACATACATGGTTTGGTTTGGTTTACTTTTGTTAAACGTCCTATTAATAGCTAAGGTCATTTAGGGACGTGCCTCCATATGTGTAGTGTATGCGTGCTTGAGTGCGTGTATGCAAGAGACAGGGTATGTTGGTGTGCTTGCCTCCTTGTGATAGCGCGGATTTGATGCCGATTTTATGGTGCTATCTCACTGAAAGGGCATGCCGAGGGCACCAAGCATAGCATTCAACACACATGGAGGCACGTCCTTAAATGACCTTAAATGTAAATAGGACGTTAAACAAAATAAACAAAATAAAACCAAACCTCACCTGGGCAAAGTCAACCCTAAAGCTAAAAGTGAGGAACTGTATTTGCCAAAAATGCGTTTTGAAACAAAAAGTTTTCGAAAGTAAATATAACAAGAGGCTCATGGGCCTTAACGGTCACCTTAGTTATGTAAAAACTGATGTTATCGATGTTGCCAAATGAAAAAGAAATCATTATGTAACAAAGGTAACTTGAACTACATGTAATGCAAAAGTAGTGTGAAGGATCTTGGTAGTATATGTACTATGTGCAAATAGTGGTTCTAGTTGACAGAACATGTCCATATAGCTCAGTGGTAGAGCGTTGGCCTCCGGAACCTGGGGTCGTGGGTTCGATCCTAGCTTATCTTTCCACTTTTTTCTTTTCTATCACAGTGGAACGAGCTGTTGGATTTGTTCGGGGTTTATTTGAGTAAGGTTACTGGCTAAAAAGAAAACAGCTGTCCTATCAAATTCTCATATGTGTACTGTAATTTGCCATCTGGAAGCTTTGCATCTTTTTATACTGAACATAAATAACATACAACTTAACGGTAAAAAACAACAAAATTGTGAGTTGACTACATCATCTAAATTTAACACCAGTTGATATGAGAAAGATGATTGTTTTGAACTTTTTGCGATAAAAAAGTCGCATATTTTGTTAATAATGTTAAAATTAAAAGAACAATCAGGTCTTTGGCAAAGGTATTTATAATATAACAGTTTACGCCATTAATTTTAATCTTTTCCAGTGTATTCTTCTTGAGATAATAATTTAGCTTCTGTGCACGTGTCAGACTTTGCTTGTTCAGGGATAGTTCTTAAGTCAATGAAGCCACATCTGAGTCTTTAGAAGAATTCCAAGATAGCCAAAGCACAAAATGTCATAGTATCAAAATGTTATTTCGAAGTTATAATGTCTATCAAGTTTCAATGATTTCCAAATATATCCAAAAGTATCATTTTTTTCTGTATAACTTTAATAAGCTTTACCCAATCCTCAGGTGACAAAGTGCTTTAAGACCCCTTCTATCTATGTAGATTATTTGGTTCCAGCATATCTTGGTCTGGCTGAGAGATTTTAATGTAAGTCAAATTTACCCCTTTTAGCCCCGCCCCTCAGCAATTGGGGGCGGGCCCGGGCCCAAACTGTCAAAGTATCAAACCGTCGTTTCATAGTTATAATGGCTGTCAAGTTTGAATAATTTCCAATTGAAAATTAACCAAACATACCCAAAGGTATAATTTTCCTATATAAAGTAAAGTTAACTTCGCCCCATCCCCCGGGGCAAATATGGAGTTTGGGGGTCATGAAATTCACAATTTTGATAAAGCACCTTAAGAATTTTGATAAAGCACCTTAAGAAATGTTCAACGTTGTAGACCAATCTTATATTTCATATACGATTTGGCGAAGATTTGTTACTTGTCATACATTGAATTTCTGCCATACATAATCGAAATTCAAATAGTAATAACAGGTTTATTCTCCGAACCCCGGCAACATGATGTTATTGCAGGTAATCTAAAGATAGCATCACTGGATCAGATGTCCGGTATTGTTATGTACACAGCCTGTCAATCATTCTTAATAGAATGTGCACCTTCCATCTATGACGAGTAATGGTTTCAGGCCTATCTCAATTTGGAGAAGATGACTGTTGAAATTTCTGGCTAAAAATGTCAAAGTATCAAACTGTAATCTCATTGTTATAATGTAAATCAAGTTTGAATGATATCCAGTCGAAAATGAACAACATATACCCAAAAGTTGAAGTTTCCTACATAAACTATATTAAATTTCACCCCCTCCCCAGGGGCAAAGGTGAAGCTCGAGGGTCATGAAGTTCACAATTTTGATAGTACCTCAAGACCCTTACACCTATGAAGAGTATTGGTTTCCAGCATATCTGGGTCTGGAGAAGAAGATTTTAAAATTTTAAACCAATTTGACCCCCTTTAGCCCTGCCCCTCAGAGCCCCTTCGTCTCAGGTGACCTAGAAACTATGAGCATGAATGATTTTGACCGAAACAGCAATGTAACGCAGATGAATCAACAGTAAACACTTCTCCCCAAAGGCAGCTGTGTTATCCTCAATAATGAAGAGTATTTGATTCCAACACCTGAACCCAAAGAAAAATTGTTGTTAAATATAAGAGAATTTTACACATACAAGGTATTTCAGCCACGCCCTAATAAGCCCATGGGGGAGCACCAGAGTAAAATAGCATCAAACTCTCATCTCATAGAGTTTTAATTCCAATCAACTCCTCCCCAGGGGGTAAGGTAGAGCTCAAACTCAGCCCATTGGGTATTACATTTCACAATATTGATAAAGCACCTTTTAAGATCCTTTCCTCTAATTCTTTCTAGCATATCCGAGTCTTATAAGAAGAAGACTGTAGAAATTTCAGCCTATATAATTTATTTTATCCCTGTTGGCCCTGAAGAGTATGTATTTCTATCCTATCTGGGAACTGAGAAGAAGACTTGTTGAAATTTCAGTCAATTTAAAATTTTGTCTTTCGCCCATCAGCCCCTGGGTGTCAGCAAGAGCCAATAACTTCATGTGCATACCATTACATTGCCATCCAGTACCGATGATTCTGACCAAGTTGATTCTGCAGGGGCCGCCATACGATACTCATGTAGTGGGACTTCAGAGTCATGTGCCCTTGACAGAGGACAAGGACGGACCCTTATCCCATCCTCCGATTTTGGAAGGTGGGCACATAAGGCGTCTCTTACGATCATGCAGTGGGATAGAGGAGGCATGTTTATTGAACTGTTAATGAAATTGAATTGGTAATGAATGGAAGTACAGTGGATTATTTATTAATATTTAATACGATGATGACGGATCTTCGCCTTTACTTTTTCAGCAACGTTAATGTACATGCGTTCTGTAGACTCTAATTCGTCTATTTGTTCATTGAACTTTCGCCACAAACAAATGCTGTATAAGAAACGAAATCATCCTTAAATTTCCCAGTGTAAAACGAATTAAAATCTCGAACAAACTTGGTCAAGTTATGCTTAAAATATTCTCGATAATTGAGTCAAAATGAAATACAGTCGATGGTAGGTTCTTTAACAGTTCTGTTTTCGCTGTGGTATAAATAATACACTGCAGTTGAACATGTACATGTAAATGCAAGCACACCGCACATTACGGGCGAAGGGAAATAACTCGTACTGTACATGTATCATAGAACACTTGTAAGACTTGATAACGTTCGTATCAATAAGGTAGACATTTAAATATTGTCTTTAAAATGCATGTAATATAAACAAGAATAGCACATGAAAAGTTAAAGCATGGAGTTCAGAAATTATGTCCGTCGTAACATAAGTGGTCCACTGCCATGCATCACTACATGAATAGATAAATACATGCACACTGCATGGAACAGGCTGTCATTTACTGTTACTAGCACATTAATACATTAAAGATGCAAGCACCACAATATCTATAAAAATGATCTAAAGCTTAGGTTTACATGTTTACTCGATTCCTATTTATCGTTTCCGTTATACTACTGTGAATTAAACAGTAATCAGATATGATAGTATAATGTGTAATGACCTTTCGCCTATGTGCCAAGACTACGATAACAGCTAACGAGAATCACCCAACCACGACAATGACTATATCATGTACATATGCAGCTCACCCAGTTCATCATCATTCAAAGGAGCTGTACTAGCGATAGTTCAACATCACCTAGTAAGTTACATGGGTGGGTTAGATTATCACGAGCAGTTGGCAAATAAGACAAGTCAAATATACCGCTTCAATGCTAGAAATGTATATTGAATGATAAACGAAACACACAATTGCACCTTTCAAATTTAGTAAAATATATGCAGTAAGCGAAAACTCATTAAAAAAAAAAATGTCATGTCTTTGTCTTTGACGACCAACATTGGATTATATTTCATGTATATAATAAGTAAGTGTTTGTGAATACGTCAGCCCATCACTTCTGAACAATATCCGTCACCAATAAAAAAAAAAAAAATCATTTCAGAAACTAGATTATCCCGCATGTTACTTGTATAAACACTATGCAGAATGAAAAACTATGGTTGAGAATGATAAATCATATTATGAAAAGGTTTGTGGGTTTCTTGAATTACAATCAGCACGAAATTCAAACTCTACGACATCTGGTATTGATATGCTGTTTACTATTCGAGTAGTACCCTGGTTTTGATACCCTGCAGGTAGGGCTTATCTTTTTATTTATTTCTAACCAACTTTCTTCTTCCTAATGTCCCTCTTTACATTGCCTCACTTTTGGTCTTTAGTTGAGTGTTCGCCCCTGTAAGAAAGACTGTGGGTTCTGTCCCCTGGCCGAGGCATACCAGAATCTGTAAAAATGGTAGTTTTTACTCCTGCTTTACGCTCAATAATTTAGAAGTTGGATGACTGGTTTGTCCGTTGTCAGTATAATGTGTCCTGCTGGGTGTCTTGGGCAGTATGTTTCAGTGCGATAGCACTATAAAGTCGGCATCAGTTCCGCGCTATTTCATTTCATCATATTTTATTGAGAATCGAACAGCAGGCTAGGCCTATATAAGTTCTCTCCTTAGGTTGACATGACAGAGACAAGGATGAATGAAATTGTTAGTAAGAAAATATTGATGCAAATTATATATAATAAGTAGCATAGATCTCCAGTCTATATATAACAATGCTCTTATTAAAAAGTCAATCATAATTAATTAGTAATAGGAAAGCAATGCCCTAATGATATATTAAACAGAGAAATTGCTACAATTGTATTTTTTTGCAAGTCATTAATGCCCCTTGCTGCTGAACAGGGGCCATGGAAGATGACTAATGTTAGTGCTGTATACAAAGGGAATGGTTTAAAAAATAATTATTCCAGTTATCGACCAATATCTGTAACATCGTGTTTTAGTAAAATCTTAAAAAAAAAAATATTCAAATATTTATATAACTATTTAACAGCTTATACTACACTTTCCAAGGACCAATCAGGCTTTAAACCAGGTGATTCAACAGAAAAAACAACATATCTCTATATACCACACCATAATTAGCAACCTGGATAAAGGGAAAGAATTAAGGTTTGTATTTGGCGACATCAGCAAGGCTTTTGATAGAGTTTGGCACAAAGGGTTACTACATAAACTAAAAGCATATGGTATATGCATCCTATTTCTTTGCCTCATCTTTAGCCTAATATTGGTATTCATCCATGGCTTGTCATCAGGTCGGATTGTAATAGTTTTACTAGGAATATATTTTGTCATCAGGTCAGTTATAGATTTAGTTAAAAACATACTAAATTCATGGGTATCCATATCAGCAGCAATTACATTTGTAAGTTCCAGTCAATAACATTTTTGTCGTCATTCATAATATTATAGTTAGTATTGTTATACATCCATACAGTCTTTTTATATGCTTTATGTTTGAAGATAGCATAACAAACTTCCATATATATAGGGGAGTGGTCACTACAGAAAGCAGGGTCAACATGTGTATTTTTCACTATGGACGGATTATTTGTAAAGACAACATCTATAGAGGTTGCACTATCAGGTGTCACTCTAGTAAGATAGATAATAACACCACCATCATGCCCTGATGTCCTATCTTTCCTATGGATTTAATCTGAGAATGACTCTAACTTAATATCAGAATTTGGGATTAGAGGGTTGAGGTGTGATTCAGTTATACATGCTATGTCAGTATCATGTAGTTGTGCTTCAATAACATCTATTTGATTTATTATGGATCTAACATTAAGATGAACTATTTTTACACTCTGGAGTGGACCAGGATTCAGTTCAACATCCATACATTTAATCAGCAGGGTTTGCAGAAGTATTTGTAGATATGAGTAATTGTTGAATATTTTAGAATAAATGTATATAGATTGAATAGAAATACTGCACGGCCAAGTCATATGCCCTCGTAAGATGGCTGTCCTATTTAAAACATATGAAAAAGGGATTTTAACCATTATCGTAAACAGTCAGTTTAGTGGGACATCCACGCTTAACAAGGGTTCGGAAAATACAACTAACAGCATAGCATGAACATGAGCAGTGACTTGCAATGTAAAGATCGTTGCGTAAACATATAATAGCATCAATATTAACAACAAACACAACAAGTTCCGCGCTATCACAAGGAGACAAACACGAACATATCGCAGCCTCCGAAAATACACACGCATACACTACACGCATGCATCTTGCACACAGGAGAGGCCGTCCTTAAATGACCATAGCTGTTGATTGGACGTTTAACAATGCTAAACCAAACCAAACCCTGGTTTTGACGTTGCTTTACCCGAGAGACTAGACGAGAACTTGTGCTTTCAACTTGATATGTAGCTAGCTCAATATGTCGTTATATGTTCGTAGCTTTGTCACATTGTTTTCTACAGTTACTCCCCTTTACATGAAACAAGGTAGTTCGCTCGACCACTCAATAGTCAGCTATTATACGAACTTGATAACGCTAATTAAAACATATCTATATGATTAAATTAAGTATTGCGTTGAATTGGATATTAGTGTAAATTGAGCACGAACCATTGGGATCGATCAAACATCTCGCACGAGTAAAGCGACTGTTTTGACACCTTATTATCATACTATTATGGGGCTGATATTTAACCAACATAAACAAATGATAAAGGTCGACAACTATTATTCTGAGGCAGTAACCTATCAAACTATCAAAGCAGCAACTACACTCGACGTTATTTAAGTATAGGGATTAGGACAGAACGGGCATTTCCATTGCGATATTACAACAAATCTCACCATGATAAAACTGCCGCTCGTTTCACTTTGGTTTGAAACTATACTTGCATAGCTACGCCCGTTCGTCTGTATCATCGACAAAAACAACAAGATGTCAAACTTACCTCGTACATAAGATTTAAGATATGATTGGTATTTTTCCTATCATGAGATTGTGAGAAAAATATCCAACCTGGGGGTAATAGTTGTGGTGTTTTACCTGTTGATCATACCAACTAGTCGCCCCGCCACTCCAATACTTTTGTTAAAAACAATAATTTTCACAACATTACGATCTGTTTTAATCACGATGTGCATATTACTTCTCATGTTCATAGCTGAGTGTGGCGTCTAATCTGATTTTATTTCTTCTGATCACATATCTGTCATACCCCGTGGGTGACAAAAGAGTCATGAAAAGGTAATACGGGAAGTAATTCTGTGAATTGAGGGAGAAACAGGTGTAACATATTTTTGTGCCAACAGTGACTGTTGGTAATCATAGTGATGTGACGATGGTGCCTGCAATATTCCATTGTCATGTTTAACATCGGCTGACGTTTGGTAAACACGGTTTTAGGGACGAGGAAACAGTAGTAGCAGATTTGTTGTTGGTTATACATCTCCTCCCTGCAGTTTAATGCATCTATTTGTTCAGCTGAAACAACTGCAATTTATCTTGCATTGGATACATTAAAAACCACATAAAAGAACAATAGTCTGAATTGTTGTCTGCACTATAAAGTATTATAATAAGAACGAAAATAATATTCTCATACAGAACGTTATTCTTCGTATTAACTAGACTAAAGACTTCCGCCAACTGAATTTGGATAACTTGAAATGAGAGACTGGATAGGGCTGTTAAAGCACTCCTAACCTGCAACCGAAGATGTAAATTGACTTACTTTTATTATTTTAATTTCGTATGTAGAGGTGACCGAGGAGAGGAAGTTCTCCTCACGCATAGGCCATTCGTACGTTTCACAAACTCACATGTTATGAATGCTTGTGACCAACACTTTTTGCTAAACATTTTATGAACGTGCGCGCCGGTGTTTAACAAATGCGTGAGCAGATCCATTATTTTATCATAAAAAATTGTTTGATACAGTTTCTTTGCCATTAATATGATTATTGCCGTTTAATGCATTTGTACAAAAGGATATAATATCAGGATTTCCAACCAATTCGTTTGCTATTGATGCTTTTTGCATCTTCTGAACACTTTCACCGATTTAGTTTTAGTTTGATGGACATTTGTAAACCTCTTGTTTTGGGATGTCTTGTCCTAAATGACTTAAATTGTCCACGGACAAAAACAAAACAATTTATGTTTATCCAAATAACTACTGAATACAATAGCCATTTTATTCGTTTTAATATGATGGTGCATGACAATCGAAATTTAAAAAGAAGCTTTTAGAAAGTGTTTAGCAATGTAATTGATCTACAAGTTGGTGTGCAAACAGTTTCTGAAAGGAGTGTCACCAAGAGGTTCATGCGTTTTGGGTTTATTGGTTTGGTTTTATTTTGTTTAACGTCCTTTAAACAGTTAAGGTAATTTAAGGACGTGCCACCATGTGTGCTGTGTATGACGCGAAAACGAAGATCCCGAGCGTTACAATGGGGGCAGCAGATCGATTTTCCTTTCTGCAATGCCCTAAATAGGACACAAAAACATAAAATGATTCTAATAATAATAATAAAAATAGTTCGAGGTTTTTATATACCGCTTTATCACAACCTAGTTCGTAGGTCGTCTCAAAGCGGTTAATAGATTATTATCCGTGGTTATAGGGCCTCTGCAACCAGCTAATATCTTTCGCAACTCACTGGGGGAACATACAGCCGGAGCTGCGATTGCGGCGCTAACAGCTAGCATTCAACGATTCTAGCACTGCCAAACCATGTACTCATTTACAGCTTAGTAGACTGGAACAAGCAGAATAAAGTATTTTGCTCAAAGATACAACACAGTGCCGTCCCGTGACTTGAACCCGCAACCCTTCGGTCACGAGCCCGGCGCCCTACCACTAGACTCTCGTGGCTCTACACGGGCTCACGTAATATGCCACTAAGGATATGCAGTAGGATACAGCAGGAATCCGTACATGTCCACAACTATACGCAAGGATGTAGTGTAGTGCAGGTTTGTGATTGAGATACGAATGCACTTGCTGTTATTAAGCCACTGCGTATTGCAAAAGTAACTAGTGTATGACCCATCTGCACATTTCAGCATACTGTGGCCGGGTGAAATGATATGCTGGGTGCCTTTGATATGGTATGTTTGTGAGATATATGTAGCACTATACATTCGACATCAGATCCACGCTATCGCAAGAAGGCAAATACGCCAACATTATCTGCCTTCACCACACATACACCTTAGCACGCATACATAACACACACGGAGGCACGTCCTTAAATGACCTCAGTTGTTAAGCGGACGTTAAAACAAACCAAAAGTTATCATTTATTATTTAGGATTGCGGAAACCTAAAAGCACATTCTCTGTTTTGCTACAGAGGTTAATTTGTACGTGGATTTTCGCATTCAATATACCAACTGCATGTACAGCGTGATTACCTGCTTTTTAAGTTGACGCCTCTATGAAATGGCCACTGCATCATAACAATATACTGGGAACTGAATTTATTTGAAAAATGAAACATACATTTTGCAGTAAGATCAATATCCTGATTGTAGATTTAGTATTTATACTTTTATATCGCCTGCAATTTTAAAAGAATACCGAAGTATATTACGTTCGACTGTAATCGAATATTGCATTCCATGTACTTTGTAGGTAACAGAGTGTCATGATACAAACTACACCTGCTTATGTTTGTTTGGTTTTTGCAGCACATTTCTTTAAAAAGTTTCGATGATTTTGCAATGAACTGTACGTTTTACTGAAACTAGGTCTTGACAAAATTAGGCAAATGGCGCTGTTCTACTACGGTTGTTATGGCATATCTTGCACGGCCGTTATGTCTTGATGAAAGTGAGGATAGGTCTTTAAGTATTTCACACGAGTTACATATAGTAAGCTACGTTATAACATCGCGATTATTGTCAGCTTATTCGGGCATTGCATTTCTACTGTCACACACACCGCACACACGCGAAAATGCCAAAGATAAAAGGTTTGCCCATTTACACACAGAAGATAACGTCCACACCCCAATAAATGTCACGTCAAAACGATTTACTAAAACATTCCACCGACTTCTCTTTATGTCCCGATTTTCCGTGCCTACTGCCTTGTTGAGATTAGCGCTGTTCACCACGCGTGTCATTGCGTTTGTGTAACAAATACGTCAACCCTGTTTTTAACTAATTCTCGTATATTTGCCGCTGTATTTAAGTATGTAAGGTTTTATTGCTGATCACGCGCATTAAGTTGAAACTGCTCTTTTAAATGTTCACCACTTTATTTTCAGAGCTTTTAAAAACTTTTCCTTCCTGTCGATAACGACACACATCTCGCGTATGTCCCATAAAGACAAGTTTACCGACAACAGCTCCTCCTTGTCTTGTTTTACTTGGTGAACAGATTTTTTTTTTAACAAAGGTCGTGATCTTTGTGATATTGAGCTGAAGATGTGTTGAAACTGTTTACATAAATATTTGTGTACACGGAGTATCTACAGTGAACTGCCATTGTGGTGCGTATCCCCAACTGACTCCCCGCTGAAAAGCCATGCTCTTACTATCTTCGACGTATTGTTTTTGTTTGTGTCTGGAATATCCGTATTTTGAATGAATCATCGCAATTACTTTAATTTTTGTCCAAAAGAAAGAAACTTTTAAAGCAACAGGAGGGTAAATATACTGTAAACGTAATGTAGTGATAAAGGGTATGATTTTTACTTTAGCAAATATCAAATGGAATGCCTTTTTGAAACTGTTTACTAAGTTTAGTGACAAAAAATGGGAAATACTTCAATTAAAGATGAAAAAGATTGTAGAGGCCGATATAACATATTGATTGTTTATCTTTGTGTGACGTCTTCGCTACAAGGATTTTCCGATAACATTGAAAGATATTCTAAGAAATTGAAACTTAATAATGAATATTGAAAAAAATACCAAACAAACAAAAACATGGTTCAGGAAAAAGACAGAGCGTAGCAACAAAATATGAAATTGATGTATAGCAGCGAGGAGCTTATTTGTGTAAGGAAATTTACATATTTAAGAGTGAATTTCTGATTTAACAACAAATGTATTAGAGTGCAAAAACAACTTTCGGATCAGGCAAGGAAAGCCATGCTACATGTAGCACTTTTTTTTAAAATGTATTACTTTGAGTTTGAATCTTACTATAATGTTTATCTTTTTGATAAAAATATTGGCATATTCTTTGCTATGCATGCAAGATATAGGAATCTTCTAAAACAGTTGACACTGAAAGGGTACATCTCAATTTTTGTAAAAGAATGCCCGAAGTAATAAAGATCTATTTCAAACCCCATTAGCGTTTTCTACTGGAATATTAGCGGAGATTTAAAGTTGGTTTAAATAACTCAAAATGACAATTTCTATTTTGATCGTGGATATGAGATTGTTCTTCAGAGAATCACAGGTTATTGTCTAAACCGGGCAAATTTTGTTAGGACTGTACTTTTTGCACTCGGGTTTGGATATGCGAGGGTAAATCAATCATCATACGCCATTAGTAAATGACCACATGTGAGACAGCGAATTTGTGATTTAGCCCGACATCAATTACGGCATATGTTGGAAACCTCATATAGATGTGATATTTAAAAACATTTCGTAGATGAGGTCATTTTATTATATTATCTAATTACATATATACCTAAAAATGTAGATTATATATCACATAAATGAGGGTATTAGAGCATTGTCTAGGAATTGAATTTGATAGATATAGTAATGTTCCAATATCTAGAAAATATTGTACTATGTGTACTGCTAGATAAACTGAGGACGGTCATCACTTTGGTCTTAAACGTATCGCATAAACTTCTTGAAGAAAAAATATGTTAGGAATTATTATCGGAAAATTCAACTACAAAGAGAAGAGAACACTAATTTCTCAAAATGTATAAATACATTTCTATGGTTTTGATTTTCTGGATGGGCCCGAAAGTATGCTTATGAAGACACCAACGAAAAGTTAGTTGGTTGTATAGGGTAACACGTCCTATCAACAGCAAGGGTCATTTAGTGATG
Source organism: Mizuhopecten yessoensis (assembly GCF_002113885.1). NCBI lineage: Eukaryota > Metazoa > Mollusca > Bivalvia > Pectinida > Pectinidae > Mizuhopecten > Mizuhopecten yessoensis. The sequence continues at coordinate 279,638 of NW_018408021.1, forward strand.
TGCCTCGCTATGTTGTGGATGCGTGTTTGAATTTAAGTGTGCCGCCAACGAAACAAACGAAAAAAAAGAAAGAAAGGAAAAAGACAGACATGATTGTGTTGCGATGAGGGCAGCAGGTCCATTTTGATCACTTCAATGTCCTCTCAGCAATGAAAACTCCCAATTCTGCTTATTTTGTGTATAAAGATCATAAACAACTCAAGAATCAGTGTAAAGTTCCTTCTCATTAAACTTCAAACCCGTGACAGGAAAGCATGACACTCTAACCATTCACAATGTATTCAAAACGGACTCACTAGTGTTGTGTTGCGGAATTAGACTGGTCGATCATCGGCAACCAGGTAGCTGAACTGACCGAGCGTCCGTCTGGAGTTTGAAGGGTCCCAGGGTCAAACCTAAGCCTGGCCGTGCATTTTATTTGCTCCAACGATATTTTGCGCCTAATAAAGTATAACCGAGGAAGGTGACATAGGGTATCTGGTGCATTCAGGGTCGATGACTTTATTAACGGAGGGAGGATTGTAGCGGAACTAGACTTGGTCGATCGTCGGCGACAAAGTTGCTGAATTGGTAGAGCGTCTATCTTGAGTTCGGAGGGTCCCAGGTTCGATCCCCGGTCTTGCCGTGCATTTTACCGCTCTTACTACATCGAAAGGCCTTATCGCAACCTATTTTACACTTTTTCAAAGGACACAACCAATAGGCCTACCTCTCTTCTTGGTCAAATGTTCAACAACAAAGCATGATGTGCGAAATGGCCAAGATATGCGTTTGGAGACGAAAAATGATAAAGTTAGAACGTTGAGAGACACAGTAGTATCCCATGTTTTGCAATCGTTAAAATCTCCCGTTATATATTGCTAATTAAACCTATTCTATGTTAACAAAAATATACACAAACGTCTGAGATTTTGGTAGAGAGCTGTTGAATATGTCTGCTTAATTTAGGTTAGAAGTGTTTGTGGTGTTTAATTTATTGTAACCTATGTATTTTATTCTACCGTGTCCAAATTATTGCATTTACGTGTGGCGGTCACTTAAAACTGATTGTTGTTTGGCTCCGACATCAACGGGCAGTCAACAAGACCATAGTTGTTTCAAGGACCTAAATCACAACTAATCAACTTATTTCCTCCGACTCTCTTTGTCTTCCACGTTGTGCTGAAGCTTATCTGCTCAAATGTTTGATCGATTTAATTAAGAGTTTTTTTATTCAATTATACACATAAAATTGTTGTTGTTATAACGACTGTCGGTACTTTTGATTACCAGCTTAATCAATTATTTGCGCAGTATGTATTTACACAGATTTTCTCAGGGAAATGTCTGGGTTTTTTTAAGTCTCCTTGTGACCTATCACAGCACGTACAACTATCCTCTGTAAAACACATGACGGCGAATGCAATCGTTGAAAATGCCAATGTTTTGTATGATTTATATCTATTTCTCCCAATTTATAAAACGTATATATGAAGCAGGTCTGAAACGTCTAAACAAAATGCCAGTCGCTGCAGGCACAATCAATCGTGACGCATTGCTTTTAGAAGGTGTTTTCCAATAACTAAAAGTCCAGCTGATCCTACAGTAGATATATACGTTGTAAATTCCAAAACACTCGGACGGCGGTTTTGTTGAAAGCTTCGCCATGTAAGACGCTAGTTAGCGGAAGCCGGTTTAATTGTACTGGTACGCCAACTCTCGTAGAATATCGATAAACAATTACATAACCGATCATTGCGCAACATGTAAAAAAAATAAGTTTTTGTCAACTTAATGCTCCGGTAGTCTTTGTCACGAATAGCTTTTGTTTTGTTTGTGTGAATTCCTATTAACACCTAAGGTCATTTAAGGATGTGTGTGTTTGATGAGTGAAAGCGTCATGAATGCGGTATGTAGTATATTAATCTCATGGCGACAGTGAAGATTTGACATCGACTTTTGGAGTGATTCCACACTGAAATACCTCCCGATTTTGTAACGTCATCAGGTGGTGGACTCTGCTGGTGGACTTATCAGTCTTTGCTGTGACCTAGTGGTTGGGTTTGTTTTTGATAAAAATTACATTAAAATTATGTTGAAAGATACAATTGTTCCGAATGTTTAAAGGGTAGGTTTTTATGGGAACTTTCCCCTCTTGCTATAAACTTCTTATATAAGGAAATTTAGATATGATTTTTCATTATTTTGAACTCTAGTAGCATTTGTAAATCCATTATGAATAAAGTATGTTGCAGTAATCATGTTTACTGTGTTTGGTTTAAGAAGACATATTTTCATGTTTGATTTATTTCTTTTTTAAAGATTTCGTTGCAGCTCGTAGATTTTTTTATTTTTTTTTATAAAAAATAACAAATGTAAAACGATTTTCAAATGGTGAAATCTGGATCTTAGTGTGTGCTGCTACCTGTTCCACTGTTTAGAAAAAGTCGGTATTGTTTGCGTTTGATTTTGTAAAACCTGTTCAAAGTTCTGTCCGTGTGAGTGTTTTTTCTTTGCATCAGCTAAGGTAAAATGAAAGCTATATTTACAGATTATAGGACCACTTTTAAGGTATCCCACTCGATAACATTCCTATTGGAGTTATGAAGGTAGACAATAGGGATACAGATTATGTTTTTGTCTCTTGCATTCTTCCCCAAGAAGAGACTCCCTCGCTCCCCTCCCCAAATACTGAAAACGACTAAAGTGCGTACCGTCAATGTCGAAGGAAATAGTAACATGATTAATGGTATAGGTCAACAATTTAATATCTATCGTTATTCCGACATTCCCAGAGGTTTGGAATACTGTTTCATAATTCAATTATTGATTTAACTTATGTCCCTTCACATTAATCGAATCCATTTCAATACTTTGTATTTCCCTTGTAATTTCTAGTATTGGTTTTTTAATATGCTCGACCTTTTACCGACTACATTGATTACTTACTTAATTATGCATATCTTCATATTGTCTTTATCAACAGTACATATGACTCAAAATTTGTTACATAGTGTCTGTCGTTAGCAATAAACGGCGCTACGGTTTTGGTCTTACAGTGAAAAATGAAAGAAAAAATAATCAATGGAAATTGTTATCATTACATTATTTTACGGCCTATAAAAACAGTAGAAGGGACCAATTAAAGATTAAAAATATGATAAAGGAAACAAAATCCTCCTAAAAAAAGCCAACTTAAAAAGAAAAAATTGGCTATGGTCAATTGTATCTTTCGAAAAGACCAACAGTTCGCAGGTGGTATAAAGAGATTTAATACTTGTAATATTATTATAGAAATTATTTCGTGTTGGCTTCAGGTGAATGAAAAAGAAAAAGAAATCATATAATCTTTTTACTTATAGGGTGTTTACACCTAAAACATGTATGCCTAATTATGATTTTTTACGATAACGAATAAAGCCAGGAACATCAGCTACATGCTTGTTGCCACTTTCGTCTCCAGTCGGTATCGAAAACACATTCTGTTGTTTCAAACAAACAGCTATGTGACGCATCTCGTCATGGGTTGTTGATGGATTGAGAACGCTTGACTGTCTATTTATAACGGTAAGGTAACAGATAACCTATCTTTACTATTAGTTCCTGTCTAGTTTTGTCCATGCCTATCAAAGCATTTCTACTGCCGTCGAATGGGATGTCCGCTCGTAAAATGGCTCCAAAACGACGTGGTTCACCAATGATCTGAGTGATCTTTTATTGACAATATACATGTATATGCATAACCATACATCATACTTACCTCTGTGAACGCTTGCTTTTATTGTAATTTTATTATAGCGTTCTACTAGCGCACATTTATTGGACTTATGAAATGTATTAACTTTAACGAGAAATGATCCTGTTAAATGTGGGGCGTTCAATACTTGATGCATCCTTCATAATCCTTTCAAAGTAGTTTTGTTTAAACGTTGCAACTTCATTGAAGTGCTACGAACAATCATAAAATACATCCTTCACATATTGGCAAAACAATTATTGAAACGAATCTATGTTTCTTTTTTTAATTGGACAGTAAGGATTTATGCACATTTTTATATTAAATAAGATTAATGGACCATCATAGATATATATTAACTATTCCAATAAGCAAATAGACTATTGCTGGAAACATATTCATCTCTATTTGACTGTTTTCGTTTTCAAATCCGAGGTTAATGCTTTCTATCGAGAATGGGGTATAACTGATAAGCATTTACTCAATTGGCTTTTATTTCTGACATAAGAAAAATATCAGATTCCTAAAAATTCCGCAAGTCTCCTACATTTTATCCCATAAAAGATAACTGCTCTGAAACATTTGGAATAAAAGATATAAAGATAATTAACGTCTGGGAACCAATAACGTGTATTGAAATCGTTTGACATTTTATGAGTTTTAGCCAATATTTTGTTGCCTCTGCTCTGGCTTAAGAGTCTCATGGAACCCGGTAATAACATATGTTTGACTTGATGTTTTGTCAGCGACATGCATTGCGGTATATACTAATTTCATTTAGATATTAAAAAACATTGAAAAAACAATTTTTGCTCTTTAGGCAAAATACTGTATGTACTTAATGATAGTTATCGCGGGCACTTCCCATTAAATGTTCAAAGCTAAATGTAGTACCTCGCCCTTAATGATTCCCATGCCACAGCCTAAAACTATTACTAAGTGTTGGAACCCCCCTCCGATATGAAATAAACAAAATATGGATCATCATCAACAGCGTTCTAAGTGTAACAATGCAATGGTGCCAGACTGGGAATCGAATTCTGTACTTCAGATTGGTTTTCTATCGCTCTAACCGATTGAACAACCTGGTCTGTCCAAACTGTGCGTTAGTCATAACCAATACGGAAGTTAAAGGGATTGGTTTTATTTTGTTTAACGTCCTATTAACAGCTAATGTCATTTAAGGACGGCCTCCCCTGTGTACAAGATGCATGCGTGTAGTGTATGTGTGTGTATTTTGAGAGGCTGCGATATGTTCGTGTTTGTCTCCTTGTGATATCGCGGAACTGATGCCGACTTTATAGTGCTACCTCACTTAAACATACTGCCGAAGACACCCAGCAGGACGCCCAACCCGGTCACATTATACTGACAACGGGCGAACCAGTCGTCCCACTCCTAATTTGCTGAGCGTTAAGCAGGTTACTGTATAAAGTATTGACAATATACATGTATATGCATAACCATACATCATACTTACCTCTGTGAACGCTTGTTTTTATTGTAATTTTATTATAGCGTTCTACTAGCGCACATTTATTGGACTATGAAATATATTAACTTCAACGAGAAATGGTCCTGTTAAATGTGGGGCGTTCAATACTTGATGCATCCTTCATAATCCTTTCAAAGTATTTTTGTTTAAACGTTGCAACTTCATTGAAGTGCTACGAACAATCATAAAATACATCCTTCACATATTGGCAAAACAATTATTGAAACGAATCTATGTTTCTTTTTTTAATTGGACAGTAAGGATTTATGCACATTTTTATATTAAATAAGATTAATGGACCATCATAGATATATATTAACTATTCCAATAAGCAAATAGACTATTGCTGGAAACATATTCATCTCTATTTGACTGTTTTCGTTTTCAAATCCGACGTTGATGCTTTCTATCGAGAATGGGGTATAACTGATAAGCATTTACTCAATTGGCTTTTATTTCTGACATAAGAAAAATATCAGATTCCTAAAAATTCCGCAAGTCTCCTACATTTTATCCCATAAAAGATAACTACTCTGAAACATTTGGAATAAAAGATATAAAGATAATTAACGTCTGGGAACCAATGACGTGTATTGAAATCGTTTGACATTTTATGAGTTTTAGCCAATATTTTGTTGCCTCTGCTCTGGCTTAAGAGTCTCATGGAACCCGGTAATAACATATGTTTGACTTGATGTTTTGTCAGTGACATGCATTGCGGTATATACTTATTTCATTTAGATATTAAAAAACATTAAAAAACAATTTTTGCTCTTAAGGCAAAATACTGTATGTACTTAATGATAGTTATCGCGGGCACTTCCCATTAAATGTTCAAAGCTAAATGTAGTACCTCGTCCTTAATGATTACCATGCCACAGCCTAAAACTATTACTAAGTGTTGGAACCCCCCCCCCTCCGATATGAAATAAACAAAATATGGATCATCATCAACAGCGTTCTAAGTGTAACAATGCAATGGTGCCAGACTGGGAATCGAATTCTGTATTCCGGTTGGTTTTCTATCGCTCTAACCGATTGAACAACCTGGCCTGTCCAAACTGTGCGTTAGTCATAACCAATACGGAAGTTAAAGGGTTTGGTTCTATTTTGTTTAACGTCCTATTAACAGCTAATGTCATTTAAGGACGGCCTCCCCTGTGTGCAAGATGCATGCGTGTAGTGTATGTGTGTGTATTTTGAGAGGCTGCGATATGTTCGTGTTTGTCTCCTTGTGATAGCGCGGAACTGATGCCGACTTTATAGTGCTACCTCACTGAAACATACTGCCGATGACACCCAGCAGGACGCCCAACCCGGTCACATTATACTGACAACGGGCGAACCAGTCGTCCCACTCCTAATTTGCTGAGCGTTAAGCAGGTTACTGTATAAAGGAATAACCACAATGCAGTGGGACTAGGATCTGTAAGTGTTTCGAGTAATGTATGCTTGTCCCATTCTAATTGGAGCTCAAATCCGTCTTTCCTTCTGTTCTTGTGATGTTGACACAGTATGCTAATTCAATGTTATGTGTTCTCCAGTTAATTATCAGATCACTTCGTCAATACGTGTTACCATTTATGTTTTAAAGGAATCAATATATGCTGTTTTATATCTGAATATGGTTATGGCGTTGTGTAAGCGCAGATTGCCGCCTTTTCAGCTCGTGCACTTCAACCGATTACAACATGACCTGGTAACCAGAAAATCATAACACGGCATATTAGCTCTTTGAGTTCCCTTGTTACTAAATACATCTGAAGCGAAGCCAATGCCAGTTGCTTTGGTTACAAAATTTGAAGCAAAACCGGAAGTCGATAAGATGAGGAGGATGTCACCCGCAACACATGCAGCAGGTACTGTTTCCCCTTATTTCGAAAAATCGGAATGATGGTGTGGGTAGGATATTGAGAAATAAAGTTAAAAAATGATTTTAACCAGATACATAATGAATCTACTAAAAATTAGGAATAACACAGATAGAATACTTTCACAAATTCGTCAAATGTTCTTCCCCCAACGGACTCAATACTTTGGTGATTGAGGCAATACTAAAAAGTGTCAAAAACGTATATAAGTGACTTAGAAATTTTCAAAACAAGAAACATAAGACGCCGATATTATAATTCAAAAGCCATGCACCGAGTACAGCCCATAAAAAATCGAACACTTCGCCGTACATGTATTATCCCATCCCTGTGTTAAACTATCATGTAAACAAATTCATTCAGACATCTTATCGAACAAGGTCCGAATAATGAATCATTCAGCTATGAAAATCTATACATTACGACCCACTGGTTTGCACGTACTCCCATAAAACAATCCAGACATCTCCGATAAGCGGGGACTTACTTCATTTCTTATGTCAATATGTAATCAAAACATCACGATGTCCAGACAGATAGCGCCGTCAGATTGTGACGACAGATACTCCCTCCCTTGTCCTCCGGTGCTTGATCCTTCTGCTTTCATCTGTCAACATCCGTCGTGATAACATCAGTCTCTTCCAGCTATCCAATTTTGCATGCGAAACGCAAATAGAGCTATGTATTTTCCCCTATATTTTTTATCCACGTTAATCCTTCAATTCTATTGTTTTTTAATGCAATTTATTTCCACATGCGTTTTTCATCGTTCTTGTGAAAAGGTCACGTACCTATCGTGTATCATGTGTACGAATCAATATGCCGGTTGAGCTTGAGATAAAACGGTCTGTTTCACTAAATTATCGATATGCTCGTTTTTTAATGTTCTTTAATTTGACTGAGATAAAATGTGAATTGCACTTGTCTCGACATGCGTTTTATATTTGTAGGATTCAAGTGGTTTTGATTTCATGTCAAACAAGCTTTAACGAAACGGAAATGACAGACATTGCATGACCTAACGTAAGCTTGACATTATATTTGCTTTAGCTGGTAATGATACAGTATCAAGAAAACCCAAACGCAAGACGGCAATCCAACTGGAAGATATAGTTTGATGTTTTCGAATCTTGAGTAATTTTACCGACCACTTGTATAACCTTTAATATCAGACATGACGTCCAATTATCCTTTTTCTATGAAAAAAATCTTAATTTGGAGCTTACATTCGGCTCATAAAGGATTAAATATCATATTTCATTCCGTCATGCCCATCATCAGTTAAGTTATTTTTGCGAAAATAAAAATTGCAGGAATTGTACATGTAATAGCACTAATAACTTTCAATATTATTATACATTTATTGCCCTTGTTGTCTGAAACTCAATTGCTTCTTTGTTTCCGCGAGACTGATCATGTTTAACGATTGAAACATGATTAATTGAGGGAAAAAAAACAACCTATCACAGGGGCAATAAAAGGTGAACTAAAATAGAACAATTACATAACATTATGATGATCAGACTTGCATACAATATGTCACCTGTGGCATTCACTCGGATTTCTAGTGAGCAGTTTTTTGCCAATTCTCTATATCGGTGACAAAAAACAGAAATGAGCAGTCCTTTGCCCATCTGTTCTATAACGATCCCAAATATGATTTATTTTACCTGGAAACTCGAGCGCGAGAGATAAAAAAAATATTTGTTTGTTTTCCAGTCATGGGATCAATATGATCCAATCTGACGCGGTTATCAAGACAATGTTAAATGATAGATGGTATTTCTGTTTGAAAAGAATATACCCTTTTTATGTTTTTAGTGCATATATATTACAGTTTCATATTGAGATCACAGATTTTTCCCCCTTTCTAGTGTATATTCCATTATTTATCAGCTGTCATGCGGTGGCTATTGTGAATATTTTTGCTTGCAATCTTTCTGTTTTCAAAGTATGTTCATGTACATCCATTTTTTTCAAATTAATGGGGAAATATTTTGCTGACATTCTGGAAATTTAATACGCTTCGAATGACATTACTTTCATTTCGGCATTGCCAACAAGCTAGACGAAAAAAAAATAGCCGCTAGCAATATGGTGACTTTTGTTGCTACTGGTAATAAAAGGTATAGCATGTTTTAAGAAAGTACACAGAACACCCAAAGACAATTCTCGAGGGCCCCCTTTCAGAGCTGATTTCACATGGCCGGGGAAGTACTTCATTTGCAATACCATTCGACTCCAACGTACTTCAAGAGCACTTTGGAATAGACAGACATGTTAACTCAGGTGATAGACATGCGCTGTTGTAAACAATATTGAAGTCATTTTATTACATATCTTACTGGCATATGTACGTTTAAGTCGGGATTTTGAATGTAAAGGACAAATATTTGTTTAATTAAAACGAAACTTGTTTTATCGATGTGATATATCAAAGAGGACATTTTGATGTGTCGGTGTACCCAAAATTTACAACTATACTATGTCCATTGGCAGTTTTTGTTGTTTTTGTTGTAGTTGCTGTTGATGTTTAATCCCTTCCATTTATTGGAGCCGGACTACAGGATGGGTAAGTTATAAGTGCCTGCTAACAAGTTTAACGAAGCGTGGTCACGTTATAAACTTACCTGAATAATCACATGAATGATCACATTTTTTTTTATAATTTGAGGTTTGAGGACAGCGTGTTTGTTCAGACATTTTTAAGATCATTATGTGACAAAAATATAATTAAAATATTATTCCAATTATATTACATCGGTTCCCTTCGCACTTAATGAAAAATATAAATATATCACATTAAAATTGTACAGGTATGTACTAATACCACATCTGTATCAATGATAATAATGATTGTTACTTTACCAACTGGATGTAAGTTCTAGATCTGTTGGTGTTCCATCCTTCAATTATATTTAATTATGTCTGTTTAAGTTGACTATCCTTTGGTTTTCTGGTCCCCCAAGCCTTCCCTTATCTTCACACATCAAAAGTGTGTTTCCCGGTCTTAAACATTACTATTCGAACCGAAATCAATACTTTTATTGCTCGACAATTGAAAACTCAAGCATTAGACAAAGACGTTTCCGGTCGGCTATAATATCACCCTCATTGTATTGTGGTTTTTAGGACATCAGTTAGTTAATTGTTTATGTGATATTAAGAGTAATTTTATGATAAATTTGATATTTGTCTTAATTTTTAAATAAAACTTAACATCCCCGAATCGACATTGGTCACATAAAGACTAGCGCCTAATGAGACAACAGAAAAGAAGAGAAGGAAAGAAGGGATATAATTCCGAAGCGTTGCAAAAGGGCATCAGATCAGCTGTGGTTTCTATAATCTCTTCTAAGCAGAAGACAGGGAAAAAACACATTCGGCAGATCGCCGCTTACGACGATATATGCAATGGAATAAAGCAAATCTACTATTTCCCCGAGTTTGCAGAGATGATTTTAGATATCACTTTCAATTTGTATTAAAACAATGGTCACATAAACCAAAACTTTTTGAAGATATTTCAAAATGCTAAATTAAACGGTTGTGCTTCAAGATATTTATTTCTCTTTAAAACTACAATTTCTCAATTTATAATCTCAAAGTATCATTTATTAAAGTTATTCCGTGATTTGAATTAAAAAGAAAATGGCCACATATTTTTTCTCTCGAGATCCGCATACTTTTTGATATCAAATAAACAATTATCCCTATCCTTATACCCTAAAATACCGCGTTTTATGATATAATTTTTACGAGCGAAAGGTCGTTGGTGGGTTTAGGCATTGGCCCTGGGCCTCCATTAGAACTCTTAATACTCAGGACTCCTATCTTTTCTTTTCTCATGCCTACCCTTATTTCGGAACACCTTATCCTATTCGGCTGTTTTATAATTTGATGACGTGACCAGGTTGAATACTTTTCAGGTGCCTTCGGCGTGGTGTTTAAGTGAGGTACCACTATATAAAGATGGCATCAAATCAGCGCAATCACCTGGCCCCACTTGCACGAAACTTCTTCATTCTTAGTTCTCAATTCTCAATTCTCAGACTAAGTACGTGCTTAGCTGAGAAGTTCTCAAAATTGGCTTTCTCAAACACGTTCTCAAATATTTGAGAACGTTCTCAACTAAGAACGTATTTCTCGTGAACTAAGCGGCCTCGCAGGGAACTCTTTTGCGAAAGAAGGACATTTTGTTACAAAACTACGGGGGAACTGGTGTGCTGATTTACTTCATTGGAGGTAAATGTTTTGTATCATTGTTTTAATATGCTTGTTTAAATACATGTGTATTGCACGCGTATATCGTCCGCTTATTTACGAAAATACTCACCAAGTTGATTATGAACCCTTAAATTCTAGATGTCAAAGTCGGGTAGAAAATCGACAATATGCAGCAGGTGTTTTAACTTCTCAGCGGTTGTCGTCAGTTGAAAGTTGGAAAGAGGCTTTCAACGAAAAAAATGGGGTGAGGGCATGCAATTAGACGTAACACGACAAGGCATTGTTAGTGAAAGAAGAGATGCATTGTTTATAAAAACTGCGGTGTCGATCATCAGAAATTGGATCATGGAGAATAGCGGTGAATTTGGCATCAAATCCCCGGTGTGCTTTCCGATCACATGATATGAGTCACAGTTTATGTTTGCTGTGACCCAGTCAGTATAGCATATTTGTAACGAACCCCTGTGTTCCGATTGTGTCCCTTGGCACATGTGTTATATTACGGACGACGGATTGGCCAGTGTCATTTTGCGAATACCATAGTTCTTTTTGCCGTGTCTGATTTCGCCGATTTATTGTCACAAGAACAAAATAACACGATGATAGGATTTTTGTTTTTTTTCATCTCAGAGTTTGTCAAAAATATATATAGGTACAATATACCTAAAGTTAAAAAACCGAATGTTCCGTAATCCGCATGCTAAAATAGTTGGCCACCTACATGAAGACAAAACTTTAAAAGCCCAACACATGGAGAATGGTTTTCTTTTTATTTGCATGTTGACTAGTGTTGAGAAGATCTAGATCACACTCTTACAACTTTAAATGTGCTAGGGATGTTAAATAAAGACATTGACATTAATGTTGAAACATTAGTGACTACAAGCATTTTAATTATGTTGAAGATGATATGTCAGTCAATATTTATCTGTGCCATCTAATTTGATCAATTTTAGTGTATACAATGATTAGCTCTAGTTTCCGACAATGAATTAATCAACTTAATATGATTTGACTGATTATGATTAAATCCAAAATAAACTTAAATTCAAATTACATATCCTCCTATGTTGCAGTTGATTTTTTATAAAGACCAATCAGACAATGATGAACTTATATATTTTGAAATTTTATATATGATACATCAGTTTTGAAAGTAAAATCTTAAAAGTTGTTTGAAAATGATATCCATGCCCTTTATATACTCAAGTAAGAGATATATTTGTCCTATTATATTTATTCTAACCTGAGTGGACCCAGAGATTCAATCAAAATGAACTGTTACATGTTGTTTTTTTTTTTTGCTGTGACAAATCTTAAAGGTACACATAACCAAGTTTGTCTTTTTGACTAAGGATTGACATTTACAAAATGATGTTAGGGTGTGACCAACATTCACATATATACCAGTAAAATGATGAAATGATATGAAATATAAGTCAGTAGTAAAGTTAGATTTTCCACCAAAAGAGGAATAGGTAAAACTGCTATCATATAATAAGAATGTTCACTACTGGTAAATTTCACATTATTCAAATTTCCTTTTTTTTTCAAAGTACTTTGTCACATCCCCAGTCCTAGTACATGCTATATTGTCTCTATTTCTGTCTTACACAGTTCACAGTAAGGGCTATGTACTATATATGCTTACTTTAATCACATATGCTGATTAACTCTGTACTAATGCCACTGTAATTTGGTAAACTTTGTTTCCAAATTTCATCATCAAATTGAAATATATCATCCCATTTCTTTACCTGTTGAAATAGTATCATTTTTACAAAATAAGCTATAAAAAAATCTCTTATCCCTGTTTTATTTTTTCAGAATCTTTTCTATATTTATTGGTATAAATGGATAGCTTACCTCTACATTTGACATATCTTGTTGTACAATATACTCTCTAATGCAGTAATTAGACCCTGGTACATGTATCATAAAACAAGTTTGTATTAATATCATAAATCTGTTTGAACTCTTGAAATGTGTAAATTGCATTGGTACTTCTGTCTCTGATTAGATCAATAATCACCATTATTCCTTTATTGTACCATTCTCTATAAAATATACTTATATTTCCTGTTGTAATCTTATTGTTGTACCAGAGGGGCATATTTTTCCTTAATTTTTCTCCTTAATTTTTCTCCTTGCCATAAATACATCAATCCAAAAGAGTTTTTGTTTTATTTTGACATTTTATAATATAATCAGTTCCGCATTTTGCAGAATGATTTTATCACAATATAATTTTAGCGATCAATACATTTTATACATAGTTTTACAAAAAAAATATGTATTGTAAAAAATATGCTTATATTATTCATACATTATATAGATTACTTCCCTTTATAAACTGTATCAGCAGAACTGTCATCTAAAGAAGTACAATGAAGAATGAAATTTTATTTATGCATTTTATACATTAATTTTTCGTTCTTAAGATTTATGAGTATGGCTCAGATGTGATTTGACAAATTGATGCTAACCACCTTAAGTTGTTTCTCAAAATAACCCTGTTCCCAGATCTTCATACATGTTCAGTTAAATACATGTACAGAGGGGCACCTGTATACTACATGTACAGAGGGGCACCTGTAAAATACATGTACAGTATGGCACCTGCTATATGTATAGTGGGACACCTGTTATATATCACTAAAAATACTAATTTCAAAATGTGTAGCAATGTGGTCACCGATTTCATTAGTGTCTAATTGTAATTAATATGACAAATATATCCATTTCTATATCACATACAGATGGACCATTATAGTAACTTTAACTTTTCCTATTTAATATTTTTCAGGTATTTGACCTTCACAAACCTTTAGCATCCTCTGCCACAGCTTGTAACTGAACACATGTATCAGTGGATAGTGTTGTACATACACGGTTGATCAGTGAGTGTCAGGTTATAAACCTGTCTCATTTTGGAAGTTTACAAGAACAGATACTTTTGTTAATGTCTGAGATAATAAAAAAAAATCTGAATACCATAAAGTCTAACTGCACCTGAAAATGATCACCTTAGCTCGTGCGGTTATTTAAATCCAAAATAGTGCATCCAGCATTTATACACACATGCATGCAAACATGGAGGCACGTACTAAAATAACCTTAGCTGTTTAAAGGACAATCAATAGAATCAAACCTTATTTTCCTTGTACTTTTTCCAAGATCTTAATGTAAATCTATCCCTTTTTCATAATATGCACCACAAGTGTTTCAAATTGCTTTCAAAGTACGTTTTTGTTAATATTCAATATTCTCATATTTTGACTACGTTGCTCTTGACACCTGAAAATGATCACCTTAGCCCTTGCGGTTATTTAAATCCCCTAGCAAAACAAAAATCTCGCTTTTGTTTTTAGCCACGAAACTTTGAACTCATTGGTTATTCAGATTTAGTTTACGTATATCGAGATCAGTAAGCAACTGTAGGTGGATATGACTAGCCCACAAATAGATAAAGCTGGACTGAGATTATTGATTGTGGTGTGTTCACGTATGGATTCAGCACGTACCACGTGCCTTTTCGACACTTTCTCCGAATGACAAAAATGTTGTAGAACGCTATATGTCCCTGCTTGATATGTTTTGGTGGGTTTCAATTGACAATACGGCCGGGGAACCGCCATGTGCAGCTCCAATCAACCTTCAAAGTCAACAGCAGCTCGGCTCTTTGATCTTGCAACGTCTCATTTATGTTTCATTTGAAACCCTGGATAAATACCTTGTTTAAGGTTGATCGATTCGAAATCGTGAAAAAAATCGAATTTGCTCTTTGTTCAAACTTTTTCCAGGGATTTCAAACATGGCATTGTCCTCAGGTATAATTAGTGTAAGACAGCGTCTGGATTTTCTGTCGTAGTTCGTAGCGTGACAAGTGCCCACCGGGAGTTCTAAGGCACATGGAACAAACTGTACATAAAAATCAAGACATTTCCTTCGAGAAGGTAATTTTATTTCCCAACCTTTCCATGCATGTAATTTTAAGAAGACAACAAAGGTGTTAGAAATGGGCCTTTCCATTTATGTCCTCATTATTGTACCATTTAGAAAAAGGACGTCATATCATTTAACCAAACTACATGTAATTAGTTCCTGCAACCTTTCCAAATCAAACGTGAACACCAACTTTCAAATGTGGTCGCAAATGCACAACCACATCAATGTAAAGGAGCTTGTTAGTTTTGAAATGCAATTTGTTTACTAGCTTTTTACTACCTACTCACATTCATGTTTATAAGTAAAAGGAAAGCATATATAAGTAAGGACTGTAGCAGTCCCTGATAGAGCCCAGGTTCAAAACGAAAAGCGGCATAAACGGTTATATCTGCTTCCATCTTGACAAAATACTTTATTTGATAGTAAAATCGGAAGTAAGATATATATATATTTCGATGAAGATGTCAGTAGATTCATAATGGTGGGGGCTGAGGAAGTTTTAAACTTATTCATCAATATAAAATATAATTTCGGTAAACTGTACATAGCTAAGACAAAAAATATATATACCAAAATAAAGATATCTTAAGGAAGTATCATTCAATGATTTAAAAAAAAGTAACTTATTAGTTATAACCATAACATGAGTACTCAGTTTTTTAGACATACTTGACAAAATTCTCCTATTTACAGGTAAGTTAATATGTTAATATGCTAATCGGTAGAGATGATATATCGACGTTATAGTAAAGGGAAGTAATGGCAATAATTATTAGTAGACATATGACATAATCGGTAGAGCGACTTCGCGGTATATCAGGCACGGGTTCATACAAAGCGTTGCAAGTAAGCGATGATTTTATATAGAATGTTCATTCAAACAACGGAATGAACCAATCGCGAAACACAAAAAAAATGAAAAAACAGATTTGTTTTCAACCTTTAAAACGTGAAGAGAGACAGTATGTGGGCTGGTTAATAGCGGCTATTATATTGGCAAGAAAAAGGCGATATCTTAATTCGGATAATTGGTAACATGGAAATTGCCGCTAGTCTGGACATTTCTGTTCAGGAACTATTAACGACCAACTGGTCAAAACCAGAAAAATCGAATTTTGAAAAGATTTGAAATAATATTTGACCATTTTGTGTACTTAAGTATTCGTTTAAAAAAAATACCATTGATATTCCTCTTTTTTATTAATGTTTGTGTCCCTTGTTTATGTTGTCAGGCCAAGTACTAAATATGCCTCATATGTAAACAACTGAACTCTATAAAAACGTGGCTGTATCCCCAGTGTCCGGAGAGCCACCCTGATCTTTCCTATAAAGCTGGGTGTGGCTATCGAAACTACCCAGCTCTACAAATATCTCTTGTTCGTACTCGGCAAAGCTTAGCATGCTCGTCATCGAACACACTTTTATGATGGAATTCGACTTTATATTGAGCCGTCGTTTACATGGACTGATCGACTGTCTGTCTGTCCGTCCGGCAGATCTGTCTTTGAGTCTATCCACAGAAGTGGATGACCAGTGTTTGTCCGGTTGCGCACTCGGCCACTGTTGCGTACTAGACACAGTCAGGCGATTGGAAAGGATATGAGAGTTACCGTTCTTCATTAATACCAGTGAACTTCCGGATCGTGACTTGTTCATCTGTGGTGAGCGGGGATAAAGGTTCATAGTTGACATGCACCTGTTCTGGTTCATGTTCGGAGAACGATCAGAATACAGCACGGATTTGGAACGAGCACTCAGCTCTATAAGTTCATCTGGGTTGTAACAACATCTACATAATGAACGGCGGAAAGCCATACGGAACTTTTTTGACATCAAATTATACAATATAGGATTAACAGTGGATCCGACGAAAAATAGGACTCCTGAAATATGGAAAAACGTAAGATAAGAAACAATACAATTGTATCCAGGTGTAAATTTATATTGTAAAACTGAAGCTTAAAGATGTCTCCGAATATCGCTGTTTTGTAAGTTAACCGTTCATTAACCATGCTGATTGACCATCACTGTCACTTGAATGATTGATTTGAAGCTATTCATTGTGATATATGAAGGTGACTACAAAGCTTCGCAATAATAAACAGATCAATGGCGTCATTATTAAACTAACAGTTACAGAAACAGTTTGAATATTATATACGGTAGTTTAATTTGATATGTTTAATTATTGCTTATCAAACGAAAATATTTATATGTGCTATGGATATCAAGGAAGATTGCCGTGCGAATGGAAATACAATACTATCCTGTTATATGCAGTAAACTGTGTGTTTGTAGAAATCCTTCTATTTTGGTGATTTTTTCCAAGCAAATCCTATTACCACTGATACTCATATCCTTCGGTGTTTTTTGCAGTCCTTAACATATCAATAACGATTTTACTGAAATCAAATTGCAAATCACAACAGAAAAAGTCAATAGCAAGCACAATATGGTCATTGGTATTTAAATTGCAAAATATTTGATTTGATTAACTTTTCCAACAGGGGTGTAACAAAACGTCTGGAATGTGCTTCGATGTCTTGCAATACACAAGGTATGTTTTTAGAAATATATCCCGATACATTATCAAAGGAAAAAAATGCTCAGTTCAAAGAGCAATTGTTGTCAAAATGTTATCAAACTGAATTATGTATCCTATGGATTACACAAATTTATGATTTTACCAACCATATAGTATGGAATTAGAACTAATCCCTACCATTTGTATAGCCTGTGTGTATGGTTATTGGCATATCTGTTAAAACAACAAGCATAGTCATAGAGTTTAAGCTTTCGATTAATATTTCGATAAAGCAGTCTTTCATTTCTGTATTGCGGTACAATATGATATGCCTGTGTATTGCAATATGCCTGTTTTCCAATATATATCGTAACTGCCTTTTTTCCATTAAGTTAAATCTGAAAAAAAGTCCTTACCGGATATATAAAATAGCTTTGCCTGTGCCTCGATTAAAGAAGGAGTCCAACTCTCCGGTGGTATGTATGACGTCATCAAACGTTGTGCATTAAACGGCGCCCAGCAGCAGAAAAAGGCAACGACGACAGCAACTGTTGATAAAAATGAAAAATAAAAAGTGTAAGTAAAATAATTACTAGAAATATGTCATCAATATTGATTAGTTATATTGCAGGTCATAGTTTTCTTTCTGATTGACACCTGGTATCATATTTAACAAATGCATAAAATAGAAAATGTAATTTTATATGATATTCAGTCTAAAATGGCTTACAAAACACTGTTTAAAATTATAACTAATCACATAGACTGCTACGTCTTCTGTACATAATATATAAGTGGTTTGCATGTGGAATTTGTAATTCCTCGGAAGACATTATATAATTAAATTATAATATATATATTTACCTGTAACTGTGATTTAGATTCGATACCAGTATACACCTCATTATGTAATATATACGTCTCTGGATTGATGTATTAGAAGCGTAACTATTTAATTTTTCATTGATTAATGACAACCTTCTACCCTTCATAAGATTGGTCAGAAAACCATATCTAGCTTGTCCAAAACAGACTATCTGTGAGTTAATCAAGTAATTGAAAGGACTTCGAATCATATACAATCCATATACATTTTGAATTTCATAGTGTTTAACTGAAGGTTCTTCTCCAGCACTGTTATATAATTGATACTGTTATGTTTAACAAAATTGAATAACTAACATTTTTGAAAAGTAATTTCAAATTTTCTAAATATTTCCTGTTAAATTTATATATATGATCTTAATAACACCATTTTATGACATGGATAGAATTAATAAAGTATAATGTAATTGCAATTCTTTTATCAAATATATCTTATACCCGATAATGATACTTAAATGTATCGAATATATATATTCATTAATGTATATATAATAATTAATAGTTTTCTGCCCGTTCCTGCTATAAATCGTCGAACCCCTAGTCAAGGCGTTTCGGTGATGTTTTCTGCACCAAATCGCATATTTCCAGATAGGATGTGACATATAGAAGTAAATAACTTCAAGAAATGTGATATTTCACAGTAATAAAGAAGTATTTGTTCATAACTGGGTCGTATGGGGTAGTATTGGGAAGTATTGGGTGGTATGGGGTAGTATTGGGTGGAATGGGATAGTCATGGCAATTCGGTGATGTTTTCGGCACCAAATCGCATATTTCCCGATAAAGTATGGCAAATGGAAGTAAATAACGTCTACAAAGGTGATATTTCACAGTAATAAAGAAGTATTTGGTTCATAACTGGGTCGTATGGGGTAGTATTGGATGGTATTGGGTAGTATTGGGTGGTATTGGGGAGGCTGCGATATGCAGACGCGCCGGGTCATATCAGCCACCTTGATTAACCAATTGGTCACCGCTTTAAATAGCATTATTTCACCGAACGATGTAAAAATATGACATCCCGTTCGCAACGAGATATTTTGGGAAGGTTTGCCATGAATAGTACTCATAGAACTTGTATGATAATACATCTCCTTAGTAGTTATCCTGAAAGCTCTAGATGAAAAACAGATGTCGACAAAAACAAATAAAAAACAAAAACAACAAACAAACGTAAAGATGAAAAACAAAAGTGACTCTACACAATGTGATTTATTAGTAAGACCAACAGATGTCAAATAGTTTAAAACTTTAGAAACAGTATTGTTTTCGAGAAGACATTTAACGTTATTATAGAAATGCTCTCAAGTTGACTGAAGTCGACGCACTCTACGGTCATAGTAAACACCATATATTTTAAGGACTGGCTGGATCGTTTACCATCATATTAAAATAATATATGCTATTGGTGTGAGGGGGAATTTATTTGTGTTGTTTTTGTATTGCTTTACGGCCAATCGACAATGTGATCCATGAAGAGCCAAACAACACTGTACAATGGGACATTCTAAAAAGTGACGAAAAAGGTAGAAAGGGCAAGAGTGTAAAAACAAATAAAAAGGGAACGATTCAGTTATGAAATATGTCATATTGATTTTGAAACTTTATGGAATACATTTTCATAGATCGTCATATTTTATAATCTATCACGTATTTGTTTGAAATCAGCGCATTGAATCATTAAAAGGTTTGACTGTAAATGTTTGATCACATACATGACAATAAGGTTGGTCTTCTTTACGAAATCAAGTTCAATATTTTACCTATTTTGTGATACATTTAATAATTTGATTGCATCACGAAAATAAGTTTTAAATGGTCAATGACACAACTTCAGTGTTAATATCTCTATTTCATATGGTGCTATGTTGATTTTGGCGCTACAGGGAACTATTAATGTTCCATGTTGCAGTATAAAAGAGCAAGCAAAGGTACATTTTACTGAAAGTGTTTCATCGCAGACTAAGCTTGAGAATGCAATAACGACTAAGACCATGCGTTCACCTCACCAAATAGATTGCATGCCATGTCTAAATTGTCCAAAATACATTTTGTAATCGTATTGTAGTGATTGCAACCTTTATTGATATTATCCCCATATAATTTGTTTTAAACATGTAAAAATTGGATGCTCTGTATTTCTTAGTTGCAAGTTTTGAGTGTTTCCGGTTGTATAAAGGATTAAAATCTTAACTACTGAATGAAATGTCTCCCAAGTGATATAATAATAAATAGAACCAAGCAATGTTTTAACCTCAGGGAGATCATAACGGATGTATGCATTTAATGGCTCGTCATATATCATGGCCACCAGAGCCTTCACGCGACTGAATATCCAAATAATTTTATCGACTTCCAGCCTCAATGCATAGTATATCACCAACCATTTACAGTAAAACACTTATAAGTATATTGCATTGACCTTCAGCTAATAAGAGACTTTGATTTATTATAATATTGGTTTTGTTTAGTATTGTTTAAAGTCCTATCAACAGCTACTGTCATTTAAGGACGGTCTTACCCTGTGTGCAAGATGCATGCGTGTAGCGTATGCGTGTGTGTTTTGGGAGGCTGCGATATGCTCGTGTTTGTCTCCTTGTGATAACGCGGAACTGATGCCGACTTTATAGTACTACCTCACTGACACATTCTGACGGACACACCCAGCAGGACACCCCACCCGGTTAAATTATACTGACAACGGGCGAACCAGTCGTCCCACTCCTAAATTGCTGAGCGTTAAGCAGGAGAATAAAATACCATTTTTACAGACTCTGGTATGTCTTGGCCAGGGAACAGAACCCAAAGCCTTCCTTACAGGAGCGAACGCTCAACTAAAGGCCAAAAGTAAGGCATTGTCAAGGGAGATACTAGGAAGAAGAAAGTTGGTTAGAAAGAAATAAAAATATAAGATCCCAAATTTAGTCGCCTTTTACGATCAAGCAATGGGGGCAGCAGGTACAATTCGTACGCCTTACCTGCAGGGTACATATTCAATTTTCTTTTTATTGGCCCTAATAAGCTTTTAGTGTTGATGGGCCGTTATTAATACAATAACTAACTACGTCGACTTCAGCTATACGGAACCAAATTATCATGACTTGTGAGCACATTATTAAGTAGTTGGTTTAACGTTCTATCTACACCTTATGTTATATAAAGACGTGCCTCCGTGTGTGTTGTGTATGCATGCGTGTGTGCTGGAGGCAGATTACACTGGAGTAATTGCCTTATTTCGATAGCACAGATAATACGCCGAGTTTATAGGGCTATCTCACTGAAATATCATGGCGAATGCTTCCAACACAGCATTCCGTCCGGTCTCAATATACTCGTGAACCTGTTTTTACCCTTAATGCTGAACATTAAGCAGGGAAAAATAACTACCATTTTAAGTACTTTGGTATGTCCCGTCCTTGGGACAGAACCCATTACCTGGACGAACGTTCCATATTAATGCCAGAGGTGAGGTTTTGCCAAGCAAGGCGCTAGGAAATAAAAAGAAGTTGGAACAAGAAAGAAAGATAAAGAGCCCAAATACTGCAATGGGTGCAGAAGATCAATTTTGGACGTTTGTGTATCCCCAAGTAAAGATAAAAAACGCAAATCCCCAACTCTGCATGGGTATTCATATTAGTCGCCTTTTATAATCATGCAGTGGATGTCGATCGAAAATACAACCTGAACAAGTAGAATTTTATCTTTGATAAACTGGATAGTATAAAATATAGGATAATTTAGAATATGTATCATTAGCTTGCAATCGCATCCATTCGCATTCAAATTTGTACTTTTTCTTTATGTGTGCCAAAATTCAACAATAGGACATTTATTCTACGTTAAAGTGACACGTTGAAATACCAGAAATAATACATTTGATGTTTTAGTTTCAATATGTGTTGTTTGTTTCAGGTTTACGGTAAATCAACGAAAGCATGCATCAATATAACTACAAAGAGGAACAGTTTAACAACAAAGTAGCAGAAAACCCCAAGAGAAATGTCCATCGTTGGAATGGTGGCAGCAGATACATATTTGTCTCTTCAATAATGAGGAAATTACCATAAATCGAATCCTGTTTGCAATGATAATATCATACGAGCTTCAACCCTACCCAGATCCTCAAATGATGTGTTGTTGTTTTCTGTATTTTATCACGCACACTTGGATACTTTATATTTTGAAAAAAAACATGTATAAAAAAATAATAAGTTAATAAACACCAAATTTGCCATCTACTTGTTCTATAGGTTTACACGTCTGCAATAATTGTTTTCAAATATAACAACCTTGTATTTACTGCCATAATTATAAATTTATCTTATTTTGTAACATTTGGACACGTTACTATACTTCTTTATGTAAGTACCTTTACTACAAACGAATCTTGTTGTATTACTATTATTATCAAATATCTTATCAATTTGTTTGCGTCCATTTTGTTTTATAAAACGAAGATCTTGCGACATTGTAGCGCAATGTTATAACTTGTTGGACTGCCAGACATATTAATGTCATTTGATAAAAAGAAAACTGGTCAACAGTACTCGGACAAAGGTACAGTCTGACCATCGGTCAATGACAAGGACCAGTTCTTGCTATTATTGCTGATCACTTGGCCCGTGTCCAGTGTCCGAGACTGGACATAACCTGATCAGGCCGTCCACCATATCTCAAATCTGTCTGCAAATAATTGATTAATGACATTTTCTGCTGAACCTCCAGAAACCCCTGATGAAGGGTCCCTCGTTGGTTGGCCTTTTGCGCCTACACCAGTATGACAAGTCTCCACAGACCTTCGGTTTCATCTATAGACTTCGAAATTACCGCACTACGTCTGAACCTTAATGTTTCATCGGTGACAAGATTAGTATTTGCTCTCTGATGTTAAATTGCAACCATTGTCTTCTAAACTTACATGAATTCGACGTGTGCGATTACTGAATGGTGTCGAAGATTGTCTGAGCGCTTAAGATTTTACAATCAAAACCGAATAGAAGTGACTTATGATCATTTTATATTACATGGAAAATGAGTATAAAACAAAATTGCACAGATGTTTTGAATTTGTATACATTTTTAAAACTTTGTTAACCAATCATAAGTTCTTAAAAAATCCAAAAGGCCTCACGATGTGGTAAATGTTTACATAATTTGGCCACCTATTTTAAAACAATTTACTTAATACACACTTTCGAACTTATCCATGTTTGTCAATTAATTACCCATTTGTTAATCTACAGATGGAGCAAAGATGAACCAAAGACACCATGTCACAGTATTTTATTGTAGGAGCTTAATAAAACTTCAATACATGTTGTTGCCTCCATGTTTTGGTTGAATGGTTCTTCTTTATACACGTTCGTAATGGATGCAGCTCTATTTCTAGACCGAACCATTACAATACTTTCAACTGGCATTCAAAGACTATGTGAATGCCAGCTCCAAAAGATTTTTTTTTTCGCTTTTATAAATTAAATGAAGCGCGATTATGTAGCCTGATACAGGAGGCCGATTATTTCCACGAGCTTCAGGAAAACATATATGATAACAGCTGAGTCATATGAAGACGTGTTTCTAGGGAAACACTGCGGAAAAGAAAGATACGAGAACTTAGAAAAGGACAAAATATAGATTCTGAAGTGTTGCAATTGGGGCAGTTGCTCATACTCGGTTTCTTGGATGTCCACTTGGCAGGAGAAATCCTNTTCCTGACTAAAAGAAGACCACGAGGCAAACAAACAATGCTTTAAATGCGGTTGATTCTTTAATTCAATTTACTTAATTTTACCATTAATTCTGATGTTGAATTTGAAGAGACACGAAATCCATTTACAAGTATATGACGCAATAAAAACCATACGACTGCAGTCATTTTGTTTTTTCTGATCTTGGAGAATTCCGATTTAACGGTACTCGTTGAATGTCGTTTTGCTACAACGAAAGTGGCAGGCAACTATTTAATTCAAAGCATTAAAATGCTTAACAGAAATAAATTGCTCCTACTCAGACTTAAGTACAAACAGAAACGTGAATATGTAGAGTGTAAGACAAACGCTTCGGTCTGACAACTTAAGCATGTTCCACCAACGCTCTCATAATCACACTCGGACCGGAGACGAGAACGACACCCATTTTGCCATTGTGTAAAGAGACGTACGTTTGACGTCATAATATGCGTGTACGCCTCTGAAAAGAATTGACAGCGATCGCCTATGGATGGGAACACAATCAAAGTTAATGACTGTTGAAATCCTTAATGATTCTTAAAAAGGTGATTTATTCTTTAATCTAATTTATTTATGTTTACCATAAATTCTGACTGCTGAAGCTGAAGACGACACCTCATCTATTTACACTTGCAGGCCGCAATAAAAACAAGACGACTACAGACAATGATGTATTGTCTGTTATTGTGAGTTCAGAGTTAACGCTATTTCTTTTCGTGCTAAAACGTAATTGACAGCTAAGTGCTAAAAGTCCTTATCTCCAACTTTTGAGTGCGAACAATAGAGTATATCGAGGGATTTTTGTTTGTTTCGGATTTAACGTTCTCGGGTCATGTGAGGACGGATGCCTTGGAAGCCCTTATCTCCAACCTTTGAGTGCATGCGAACAATAGAGTATATCGAGGGATTTTTGTTTGTTTCGGATTTAACGTTCTCGGGTCATGTGAGGACGGATGCCTAGGAAGCCATCGCCGGGAAGAGAAAGCAGATAGAAAGAAAGATAATACACAAGGAATATAGGAAACGAAAACAATCCCAAATATTGCACTGGGGGAATATAGATTTTGTATCTTCCATGTCCTCCTCCAGATACACAGGCGAGAATACCCAATTTTGCCGGGTGCCCTACATTAGTCGCCTTTTACGATATACCTGCAGTTAGATACAGCAGGTCTCTGTTTGATTTCCTCGGTGTCCACTTATAAGGACACAAAGAAGAAAACACCCCCGATTCTGTAGAAGGGACATCCCGATCTAATTTCTCATTTCCACTATTTCCGACATGACCGGGTATCAAAATTAAGACTTAGTCACTGAACACAATTCTATTAATAAGAAGGAAAGTGCTTTATTGTGAAATTATGATTTTTTAGTACTTTGTTTTTCTAAAAAAAAGTTTACATGAGCTGCTGATTGGCAAATTTTAGTATAATTGCAATATATTTCATATCCGAATTTTCCAGTCGCTTACAAAGAGGTATGCCACAATGTCTCATTTTGTTAATTACTAAAATATACTGACTGAACGACGATTTTGTCTGGGCTGATTTTAGCCGCAAAACCCAGCTACATCTGGTGCTTGCTGATGGAAAAAAAATGAACATGAAAAAAATGTTGTATTGAAGAGAAATCATGGTTATGCTTATACAAATGATTTCCTTGTTAATAACTTCCCTTTCTATATAGTGCCCTAATTTTGTTGAAATTAAATCGAATGGTTTCTTTTGAAATCCAGAATCTACGTCTGTTGTCTGTTTTTGTTTTTCAAGAAATGCTTCAAAATTCTGGATAGTTACTTTTGAAATTATTATTTTAACTATATTCTTAACGTCATATCAGCATAGAAGTGGCCTTTAGGGCAAATAAACGGTCGATAAAACACGTTAAAATAATAATAAAAAACATCAAACAAACCAAAAGGTTAAAGACGAAACGTCAAATAGGAAACTAAAAGAGGTTTGTATCTTCTTTGAACAGACCAACAGTTTTACGGTTGTTTAGAATTGTAGAGTATTAATTATTTTGAAGTGATATTTGAAATTGATATTATGAGCGATATATCAACGATATTGTTATTATATCTGTGGCTTTCTATCCAGTGTGTATCCAGGGCTGTCAAACAGAATAAGGAGAGTACCTTAAAATATATTTAAGGTTACATGGGTAGTGCTGGATTGTTGTTAAGTCAGGGAAAAACAGGTGATGCTATTAAGATGCCTGTCACATTAATAATATTTTTCCATTTTGCTTGTTCTTGACCAATTGACTCAATTTAATGTTTGTTCTATATGTTTTACCATAGGTAAATCAGTTTTGAATTCACACTTCGGTTACATGTGGGTATTCACTTGCAATTGAACATTAAATTCCAATAGAACGGGCAGTAGTGATGTCATCTTTCACTCCTGAAAGCCATGACTATATGAATAAACACTGTGGTCCTAAAAAAATGTTTGTTTGTTATTAATATTCACAATGCTACTACTATCGAATTGTCGGATATTGTTTAGGATATAATCAAATAAAAGACCTTATCACCATTGACGTAAGTGCTGCCGGTGGAAGAGGTTTTGAATACATTACGTACATTACGAGTTTATAAAAACAATATTGGGTGATGTTCCTGAACTATGAAGGCGTACTCAATGATGCTTATCAAAGAAAATAGCCGAGTTTATAAATAAGTAGGAAAGAGATTGCTTTTATATCTAATACTTTTTATTAAAAAAATCAACCTGTATGGGAATGGAAATAGCTTTGAGAGGTTTTCCTTGTCGGAAATCCTGAGGATCGATGGCACTTTGCGAACATATTTCGAATATCCGCACATCATTTCCTTGAGGCCAAAGTCCCTTTCTGGATGTCGAGTAATTGCATTTAATGCCCTTAAGATCGCCTGGTTGGTTGATCGTGCTACAGACAAGATAAGGTATTTATTTGAATCTTCCCTTCAATTTGATCGTAAACCTCCCCTAAATGTAATTGTTCCGCTACCGAGAACGATGTTGGGGACAATAATGCTGAGACGCTGTGTATTCAAAGCCTAGGTTACGGACGTGGGTCCGACCTCGGTCATATGTGCACTCTTTTCACTTACCTAACATCTTTATTACGGCTTTTCTGGCCTTGGACTTCGTGGATGACGAATTAACGTAAACCGGTGTCCCAAAGTCTGAAGTACTGAGTGTCCGACCAATCAATATATACATTATTGTGATCATGGTCATCGGAAGGACAAAGAACACAAAGGTGGACATCTGAAACACGTGGATCATTAGGTCCCGCCAGGGCGGCGCTATACTGCAGATGAGCGAGTCGTCCACTACTGTGTTGTTTACCCGAATGTAGTGATAGACGCGAGTATATATTGGGTATGGTACAGCGAAAGCTGCAGCCACCACCCAAATACATATTATGATCTTTACTGCACGGGAGAGATTGGACAACGTCTGTGATTTAATTGGATGACATATTGCTATGTAACGTTCAATTGTAAATGCAGTTATCGTCAACACGGATGAATATGACGTCATTTCCGTTAGAAAAGCTTTAAATATGCAAAATGGTTCTCCAAATCTCCATGGATACGCTTCCCAAATGCAATACAACTCTGGTGGTAAACCTGCAAAACAAGACAATGATATTAAACGATTGTGTAAAAATATATCTATCAATTGATGGATGTAAATTCCTCCATTAAGATACAAACAATAATTCAACAGAGCACAACTTGGAGATGTAAAAGAATATTTGTTGGAAAAGAATTGTTCATGAGAGTGATTTTATATCTTTCGATTAGGTCCTCATAAGCCTGGATTTTGTGCTATTTGGTAATAAGTATATAGGCGTGATTGTGGGGCCGCTTTAGAACTGCCAATATATCTGATTTTATTTCTGCAATTCGGTATATCAGATAGAGTTGATACAGTGGCCGACCATCAAACGTTTCTGACTGTTATTGGCAAACATTCAATGCTACGCCTATCTCACAAAATCACACATCCCCAGCAAACATACTATATAACCTCTTCAGTGTATGGCAATAGAGACTAAAGTCAATTGTGTATGAAGTCGTGGGATTAATTAGTGTTTGTTGTCAGATAAATCTATATAACTTGTTACAATCAAATGCCACTCCTTGGAATAATTCGACGGATGTGATTTTATTCCCTTGGGCATGTTAATTCCAGATATCTTGATACAGTCTGTCCGCATGCCATGTAACAGAACAAACTGTGTGTCATATGCACATTAATGAATATAATTAATCTTACAAGTTTGCATCACACTGGGCTAATCCAAGAGTTTATTGACACATTTGAACAGACACTTCAATGCTAATTGGAAGCCACCATCGTATTTAAAGCACGATTTTCCCAGACTGCCTTGAATATATGATAAACAGACATCTTAATCCGGAAGAGGGAAGATCGAGGTGACAACGTCGTTATCCTTTTAATATATTTTAGAGAAAGCCGACTCCAAATCTGTCATTTGAAGAGTCGTATGTCAGCTTAGTCCAGACAAGAGCCCCTAGACACCGAAGTCATTTATGGGACACGTCGAAAGGGACTAACTGACCGATAAACCGAACATAGCCTGTCTAATCGACATGCTATGCACCGCTAGATGGATGATCCGGTCCCATGAGTATTGACACAGTCTGAATCCTTCGTTCCTGCTGAATGCTATTTATGGCATATCTTTCTGTTTGTCATAAATTTTACGGTCTTGGGACCACCCGATTCCCAGCTTATCATAAAAAGCACAAATCAAATACTGAATCATGATATATCTAACCGTATTTCGTTCGCTTTGGTTTTTAATTTGATGTTTTTTTCCCAAATGCATTGCGGATCAACTGGCAATGATGCCAAATAAAAAATAGGAATAAATAGCATCAAAAATAAAACGGAAAAAATAACACTAATGCTGCTGCCCTGCAGAATATTCTATTGACGTTTCTGACGTCTGTATTGGGACACTGGAGAAATTAAAATTGATCTGCTCAATACATTGCAGCACTTGGGATCCTACTATGATATATTGAACCTAGTCATGTTTTCTTGCGGTGTCTCCCTAGGAATCCGCCTGCGCCTGTGATCGAGTGTTGCGAGTGGTTCGGTTTTATTCTCTTATTATTAAGGTCATTTAAGGACGTGTCTCCATGTGTGTTTTGAAGGCATAACACCGTGCACAATAGTACAATAAATTTTCCGACCTGTTGAGGTATCAAACGTCAACCAATGGAAAGCCAAACTGAAACTGTATCATATATTTCAATGGATAAGAGTATAACAATAATTTATTATGAGCTGTAAATTGATTGTTTCTGCAATTAACGGAACAGTGGTGTCGTCATCTTGGCGTTGATAGTGTAGATAAAACATGTTAAAATAAATGATAGCAAACGAACATATTGTAGACAAATGTGAACTTAAAAACTAAAAGCGGTTAAGTTTTTTTTAATTTATTTTTTTACAGATAAAACGTTTTTAGGTGGATTAAAATTGTCGGATTTGAGATCCTTTATATTATTTTATAAAATACTCTTGTTGGGTGAAAGTCAACGCAAACTAACAGCAAGTGTTTTACTGTAAATAGTTTGTGAGATGCCATGCATTGAAGCAGGTTTCCACACTTCAATAAATAAGATTGCAAATGTGTTCATTGATTTTACTGCTGATTTAATGTGGCGTGTCTCCTGTAGGCGTATTGGTAACGGACACATTACCATTACACGTGCATAATGACGTCATACAATGCCGTCATGCTCGGAAAGCTGCACAAAAAATACATACAATCCAAACCTTTTTTTAAATATGCGGGTTTCCTTAGTGTTCCCCTTTCTGTGATTTCCTTAAAAAAAAACAAGTTTGTCTTTTGTTGTGATATGGGTATATATATATTGCTTTCTAGCGGTAGCGCGGATCGCAGACGAACTTACCAAAATGTTATGCCAAAGTTACGCAATACAGCATTCGATTCGGTCAAATTAAACACACAGCGGGTTAACTAGTTTTACGTAAATTGCCGTAAATGCTGAAATACAACAGGTAATAACTACCATTTTCGAAAACTATTTAAGAAGTTGTCAGTAAAATGTGACTGGATGGAATAACGAGCTGGATAGAGTGCAGAGAGATATATGAATATCCCAAATAGTTGAAGCAGGTTTATTTTGGTCGTTTCCTAGCGCCTTGGTTTGCAGTGGCTTCCTTTTGACTTTAGTGTTGAGCGTTCGTCTAGGCGAGGAAAGCACTGGGGTTTGCCACCAGGCCGGGACATACCAAAGTCCTTAGAAATGGTAGTTGTTATTTCCTGCGTAACGTTAAGAATTCAGATGAATGGCAACAACTGATTCATCCGTTGTCAGTATAATGTGACCCGGCAGAATGCTGTGATGAGTGCCTTCTGAATGGTATTACAGTAAGATAGCGCTACAAAGTTGGCATCAGAGCTGCTACATACCAACCTCCAGCACACATACACACATACACTGTTAACACACACATTGAACACAACACACGGAGGCACGTCCTTAAATGACATCAGCTGTTGATTGGAAGTTAAAACCTGATAGCCAAGCAGCCAACATAATTCTGCAAGGGGTTTCTACAAAAGTTGCCTTTACAATATACAATGGGTAACAGCAGACATAATCTTCCTCATTCTCTAACCTGCCGTGGTTGGGCTGTAATACATTTGGCAATGTTTGGTAGAATAAACAAAAAGTGCAGTCCTGTATACCCTCATTTTAAATTGTATCTTCATTAAAATTGCAATTTAAATAGTCTGAAAACTTTCAATGATACTTTTTACGAAGTGTTACTAATGATCCTTTAACTGTCATTCAAACAAACATTGTCTAATGTTTCACATTAAGAACTTGACAAAGTAAAAAATAAAGGAACCAAATTTGACATAATGTGTTTGCTGACAGTCTACTTGTAAATAATAGGAACCTGACTTTCTCATTGATCGCTACCACGATAAAATTACTCACTTTCCTTTTTATTAATTGCACTTTTGTGTGTTAGTTTGATATTTGTTTTAACACAATGCAGCAAGATAATGCACTTGCGTGTTTTGAAAAGACGCTATGTGTGGGTGCATTCATTTAAACGATGTCTTTTTTTTATTAATGTATTAGTTAACTACTTAGTTCCTTCCGTTGGTGATAAGTCAATTATGTAAATTGTCTGTGTGTTCGTTTATAGTCCGTGCGCCCACAACAAGAGCATGCATGATAGCAGATGAAGGCATTTCCGTAGAATAAATCTTTTACCACTGTCTGTAATAATTTTATGTTTTAATGCTTTTGCAACCTCACAGTATATATATTCCAACTTAAATTAGTTTACAACAATTTTGAATCATGTCATTTTAACATATATTTGTCACTCCTGTTGGCCCGGATGTTAGCGCGCGGTGGGTATTTATGTAGGTAAAAACCTGATTACCCCGATAATAAACGCACGTGGTCGGACAGGTTATTCCATACCTATTCATGTACGATTGGGGAGTCGAAACCCGGCCGCCTTTGTGAAAGGAGAGTGCGTTATCCACTTCGCCAACCGGCTACCTCATAGTAGCTAAGAGCACATAATCTCGTTGTCGGTCGTTTGTGATGTAGTCTCTAACTGTTGCCATATGTTTAGCAGTGCAACGTTCATAATAACCGTGTCCCATAGACGAGGATAGATACGTAGCGCTCAAGATCATACGAGGCGACTAACGCTTGTCCCATGAAGACTCAGGAATGCATATGCGTCTTGTGCCTAGAGGACGTATTGATATACCACAGTCTGTGGAACGCCTGAAATCGTTTTCCTTTTCTGAATCCTTATATTTCAAGCGTATTTGTGGTATCACTATTTTCTGTTAACAATGTTTATTCTATTTGGCATTGCCTGAACATTTTGTTTTGTTGTCTGGCCGTAAATATAATATCAAATCATGACTTTTGTGTAAGAAGCTTTAAAAATGACACGTTTGCAGACACGCTAAACGTGTGCCTCATCCTCAGCATAACTTCAATCAGCCGACTAAAGTTAACAGTGACAACTTACTGTACGTTTTATGCGCTTCCTTGTTAGAATTTTGGTTTCGTATTTCCGAACTTTAACTCTCCTCTTACCCGGGACAGGTGTGGTCACCTGAGTTTTTGAAAGTCCATATTTCCCTTGCGTTGAGACAAGGGGATTGCTTAATATCATAACCATACAGGTATTGGGTCAGATGCATTGACGTACCACCCACGTTGCATACATTACGGGGTCTATTACAGATGAAGAGGTTGTTAGGAGTTTAACATCCTATCAACGGCTTAAGTCATCGAAATACGTGCCACCATGTGTTGTGTATGCGTGCAGGTGTATATGTGTGCCAGAGTCAGGGTATGTTGCCTTCTTGTGAAAGCGCGGATCTAATGCCGACTTTAAAGGGCTATCTCATTGAATACCATGTCGAAGGCACCCATTACAGCATTCCACTCGGTCTGATTAAAGTGGCAAAAAGGGTGAACCAGTTGTTGCTATTACCCTAAATGCTGATCGTTAAGCGGGGAATAACAACTAACATTTTTAAGGACTTTTGTCCTAGCCTGAGGACAGGACCAAACCTTCCTCACCTGGGCGAACGCTCAAAACTAATGTCAAACGTGAGGAAATACCAAGAAAGGCGCTAGGAAATAAGTTAGAAGTTGGGAGAAATAAAAAAGATCCCAAATATTGCAATGGGTGCAGTAGATTTATGTTGGTCGCTTTTTGTTTTGTCCCCAGGTAAAGGGCACAAAAGCAAATCTCCAATTTTGCAGGGGTTCCCACTTTAATAGTGGAATGGTCAAAGCAACAGTATTATTTTATGATCCCGACCTACAAGGGGTAACATATGCACATTGTTTAAGTACATTTGTCTTTTGTATACGTATAGGTGGTATAGACAATATAGACTTTAACAACAATTCAGCTTGGTTGAAACGCCAGGATCAGCTTCAATTTATAGCATGTTACAAGCTATTACAGTAAAATGCTTGCTATTAGATTGCATTACTTTCAGTTAACACAATATTTTTTTATAATAATGTAACAAATCTTAAATCTGGGTTTGAAATGGTAACTATTTCAACAATTTTAACCTATCTAAAAACTATTGGTCTGTTCAAAATGATATAACTAGCCATAGCCGCATTTGTCTTCCAACTTTACGTTTATCTTTCAACTTTTCGTTTGGTTGATGTCTTTACTTTTACATGTTTTTTTGTTTTACGTTTTATTTGCCCTAAGGATCTCTCACCTGTTGATGGGCCGTTAATAATGCAAAAATAATAATATATTATTATCATGTTCATACAAAAATGCTTGAGCATACAATGTAAAAAATGGATTATAAAAGAGACGCTTCAATAAAACCCAAGTTGATTATACAATAAGAATGTGGTTACCCAAATTGTTCTGATAGGTACGTATTCTGACCACACTGACCCATTAATCTATCTTAAGAACAAAGAAATGCATTTTATTCATTTTGAAGCATTTGAAAAAATAAACATGTAAATAAACAAGCAGTAATTGAAATCGAAGTGCTGTACAATGCAATACTTCAATAACCTCTTCCTCATTTGCATTGTTATTTTTGTATGTTGGAAGTATGTACTTATCAATTCGTATGCTGTGACTATTTAGAACATAATTTCTAAAACCATGGAATATTCCATTCGTCAACAAAAAATCGTCAAGTGTTCGATATGCAATAGATTTTGTTTTCTCAAAACCAATGTTCTATGTAGAATTTCATGTTCTGTTGCTAAATTAAAAAATGTATACCACTAAGAGTGGTGGTTAAGATGAACTATTAGCTGGAATGGATACATACACAAAACATAAAACAAAGTATAATACAATTATTGTCTTTGACCAAGTGTATGATTGGAGGAGGTCAAATTTATTTTATGTAACTGTTATTTTCTATTCTTTCTATCAATGCAAGCGTTATCATAGGGCTTACATCGTTCAACTAGTTCTAATTTATAAACTGACATGGCATTCACAATTTACAAGCTTTACCGCATTCTATGTACCTGTATGAAAACGTGATGCTGCAATCCGGAAACGGTTTTGTCGTCGAAGATAATTGCATAGGTTTGCTTCAATGAACTTAACACAAACACTGCTTTAAATATGTTCACAAATGCATTAGCTGCGATTGCTGCACCCCGCCTATCTTACATATTGATACTAGGACTCGGAAACACGATGATATAAACAACCCCAGCGCTTCAGTGTAAAGCCTGATGGAAGGGTTTAATTGAAACGGGCATGTATTATCTATTGAAGACGCTGTTTGCCGTTAAAAGGGGAAAACGCGATAATGTGCTGATGGGCAACTGGCTTTATTGGGTGTTAATTCGTGTCGGCGTTTCCCAGGACAATATATTGGGAACGAGTAATCTACGGCCCTGTCACATCCTCTCGCGCAGTCTACTGATTCTGATTCATTATCTGCATCAAATTTTGCATTAATTCTTAATTATGAGTGAAAGTCAAGCGTGTCATCGATCCATTAAAACGTCGCAATGACATTGACTTATCGTGCACACTGACGTCCAATGAAATACACAATCACATCAAGGCATCAATACTGACATTTGATATGTGATGAAACAAATCAGGGTTCGTTTGGCATCAGTGATTACTACGATTAGAAGATGTATGTGTTTATATTCAGAGTTTCTTGTTTTCCTAGAATTATCACATATCGAATAGTCAACAGCTATGAATAAAAACAGGATATTGCATATCACAAAAGATCGACGAACTTTCCCAAAAATATATTCCCTTTTTCGAGACAAACCGTAGTAGTCGAAACATCGATGAATCTCCAGAACTGTTTGGCATCTACGGAATTGCAAAACCTCGTAATTTCCTTTTAGATGGCTAAAATCATGCTGCAATGTCATAATGAAGGATTGCAATATAATGGTGCTATACAGTATTTTTTTTATTTAACACTAACACTAATGAGAAAATACCAATCAAGGCGCTAGAAAATAAAAAGGATTTAGAAGTTTAAAGAAACAAAAAGTTCCCAATTATTGCATCGGTGTATTGGTTTGGTTTAGAGAGTTTAAATTCGTATAAAAAGCTAACAGTATTTAAGGATGCGCTTCCATATTTACTATGAGTGGACAACGGCGTCGAAGGTTTAGTTTCATTTTGTTTAACGTCCTATTAACAGCTACAGGTCATTTAAGTATGTGCCTCAATGTGTGTTGTGTAAACATGCATGAGTGTATGTGTGACGGATACAGGGTATGTGTGTGTACTTACCTCCTTGTGATAGCCCGGATTTGACTTTAAATTACAATACCACTGAAATACCGTACCGAAGGTACCCAGGACAGCTTTCTGCCCTGTCATATTATACTGACAACGGCGTTAAATGTGGTCTTTACTGTTGCGTTGCGAAGGCTTGAATCAAACACTAGAAAAAACATTGCAAGGTAAGAATCATAAAGCCAAACAAAGGAAAGATATTGCTACACCCTATGGCCATTTCGTCCATTGTGAGCTCATTAGTGGTTATTAATAAGCCTTCTTGTTTGGTTTTCTTACACGTTGACCGCATGAAACGTATTTGCATAATATTAACCATAATTCATATAAATTCAGTGAAGAAAGAAATAATATCAAAATTTTACTAATAAATGTTCCTGAGTCCTTGTATTAGTGAGAAACATTCAAAAGTCACGTGACTATGACCTCCATTGAATTATTGAAAACCTGCACACGATAAATAGATACCCTCATCCATCACATTCTTTTGGCAACAAACTAGTTAGATGTAACTCGGTAGACACTACTGAAACCAAATATTGAACAAGATACAACAGAAAGACGAAAGTAATAAGCGTTACAATTGGACCAACACTTCGGTCTCTTCCAAAAAAGATTGAACTAAAGAAAATTTTCAGTTTTGTATAACAGACATTTGACGCTTCTTGTAATCATTATTATTACGCAACGAGATTCTTCAATGAAAAGGATAACTTTTCAATCAGGCAAAACATTTCAACTTTTAACAGCAAATAAGGGGCTGAATGGGTAAACATGTTACTCGTTCCCCTGACTGCCTGCAGTATTAGAGTGTAATGAATCGAAATGTCTATGAATTTTGACAGCTGACTGTACTGCTATGGCACTCTGTGGCTTAGTGAGGTGCTATCAGCGGTTAAGAGTCGATACACCAATCAACCAGACGTTTCCGAAAGCTCGCAAAATGATTTTTCAAATCCTGTTCGTGTTCAAAACAAACTTGGCCTTTAAAAAATAGCAACATTTTAACTTCTAATTCCACAGCGTATATGAGGATTTTTTTTATTTTTCGAAAATTCTTACTATACAAATTGATGTACATTACCAACAAGAATGTAATTAATAACATGGGAAATATAACGAACGCTTGTACCAATGGTTGTATATATAGAAAGATTTTCCACCAGATACATGTACCTGCTACCGAGTTCATGTGATGACATTTGAGAGAAATTGCTAATTGAATAGGTCTTCATATGACCTTAGTTGTTCCGAGGAACCAAATCATGCAATCTACTTGTGACTAGACCGTTGTTTAGCGTCTGTGGACTCCCAGACCTCTCGTTGTGTAATAAAGTGTCGGCCGGGTTGGTTCTGCAGCGCGTGTAACTATGGTCATAGAGCCGTTCTATCAATAACGGTGCCAGTGTGTTTCCTAATGTCACTTGCTGACAGAGTCACTGTTGTGATCTTTTTACATGCAGATATTGCATCAGATCCTAACGACTAAGAAACTGTGTGTCTTCCTTCGACCGTATAATCAAGGCTCATAATTATGGCATTTATACAAAAACAATATTGTAATCTAAAGGTTTAATATAATTCCAACACGGTATATTTGTGATCTAAAGAACGCCCATTCAGTCGAAAATTGTGTGTGATTTTGCTGCATTCTATTTGCTTTAGTTTAAAATAAATGGAACAACATCGGTGTATTTGCAGATCTAGTGTCAATTAAACCAGCATGATTTGGAGGAATGATAAAAGTAACTATGATCACAACCATACTCAAAACATATTTTTACACTTAAGGACTTCTGCGATTGAGAATGTAATGTGAAATAAACACGACGAAAAAAACAGTGACAAAGGCGAAGCATCAACTTCACTATCAACGAAGTCAATAGCTTGTTTGTTCATGCTTAAAATAAAATTGAACCAAAACACAAAACACTAGGGACCCTTACGTTATACAACGGAATTCTGCAACTTAGCTGCGTTGTAGAACGAATGTTCATCATTCTGAATCCAGTAAAGCTTTTATCTATCAATGTAATTTTGAAAAACCAGTGTTCTTATGTTTGAAAAGCAGTCACGTTTATAGTACACGGCAAACAGGCTTATCGAAAAATATAAAGCATATTGACAAACATATCATTAAAGGACATTTTATGTCGATATTTTTTCCCTTGACAATTCACATAATGGTTTGTTCGATTGACAAATGGTGCTGAGACCTACAAAAACCGTACTGTGTTGCTAAATCGCGTGACCATTTCCATTTTGATATTTTAGCCAACGCTGTCAGATGTTGTGCTGCTTAAAATCATGACAAAACTGTCTACGCATAATAAAAAAAATGGTAAAACAAAAGTAGGAATAAGAGAAAATAGTATGAACTTAAAATGAGCAAATTTCATGACATATGGACAATATTTATTTTTTAATGAAATATGTTTGAAAGTTGTATGCGTTTGTATACATGTTCTGCATTCAATTGTATGATATTGAACTAAAGCATTGACATATTGGCCAGTGATTGGCCGTTTGGTTGATTGCTTATATCATCTATAGTCGCCAAGCAGAAGCCATTGATCTCGAAATAAGGAATAACATGACGTTACATACCTGTGTAATGAAACAGATACCAGTTATCAACGATCGTTAAGAGATCAGCACAATACCAGTTATAGACTAAAGGTCTCCGTACACAAACGCAAAAGCAGCGCTTAACATGCAAGCAAAATACCAAACAATACTGGCTATAAAGACGGCTATATTGAAGCTATGATAAACTCAACCCAGTGTTGGTTCAAACCTCCCTTTCGGAGATGGTCGTAGAGAAGAGGTCGTGCTTCCCTTTTATTTTTGATTTTGGAATCATATATGCATGATTATGCAGAATACACCTAATATTATTAACAATTGAAATTACCATGCTAATATCTGCCGTTTTTTTTTCAATTACCTATGTTTATGACAAGTATAGTTTGTGAGGCCTTTTTTCTTGTGTACAGTGTACAGTAGCGTACGGTGGCCATGGATGATATTTTTTTACACTGAATAACCCCTGTAATATTACATGTATCAAAACTTTTTAAAACAAATCAGCTCTAAAATTGGCATATACATGATGAATTGGACTATGTCTGCCTCACATTAAAAAAAAAAATCGAATTTGGCATACGCGAATTAACGAGATGTCACAAGGGCAGACTCAAAAGATTAGCGTCTATATCAGAGATAGTACTTATACAAAAAGCGTGCTACATTGTATTTGTAACTATTCGCATACTACATGTAGTATTCAATTATCACATGTCAAATAGAAGCCTCGCAACTCTCTTAATCGTACCTGATTGGTCGACTACATTTTAGCATGAAAATCGCCATAAACTCTGTACGTGTTTGCGCATGCTTAGCATTAATTAAAATATCGAATTCCTAACGGCAAACATAAATATCTTTATATTTAATTGATATTATCGACACGTTTCACTCCCTAAGTATGGTATTAACGGCAACTTCATAACTTTTGCCATGTAAAGAAAATATCAAATGTGTTTTGTTGGTAAGGAACAAAAGCGAAGGTAAGGGGAACGGTACCCTGTCGCAAACAAGCAACTACACAGTCTGCCCCTTCACACACGCATACATTACGTGAAGGGGGAACGTTCTTATATGATCTTGGTCGGTATCAAGACATTAAACCAAATGAAACCAGACCAAATCAAAATCAACTCTGGTTTGCCAAAGTATGTTTGTTTAGAGTTTGAAAGTATTATAAACAGCTTAGGTCATATATGAATAAATGGTTGGCACGGAAGTTGGGGGCAGGTAAAGGTTAAATTCAGATACAATTTCACTCAAATGTCCAAACCATTAGACAGTAGCATGGTGATCTGGTAACATTGTACCGACAACACGCTTAGCAGTCATTGCCGTCACCCATTCAATGATCAACGGCTACCATCGAGCAGTACGTACCAATTCAACGACTTCGGGTTATCTGGGTGAGGGAATAAAATCAGTAACTTTCTCAGCTTCGTTGAACGTTCCCGTTCTACTTGTAAAAGCGTTGATCTTGAATTTAGGATTTTTTCATTGTTTTTTTGCTCATTTGAATATTAAAAAAATGTATCACAAACAGATACTGAAATGTTTAAGAATCGACCGAATAATGGACACCGTGATACTAGTAGGCGTTCGCATCTGTCATGCGAACCCTTATTAAAGGATAAATGGTTTAAGGTTTTCAGAGAAAAATGTCCTATTAATAGCTAAATGTATGATCATTTTTAAAGTGCCCCGACACGAGTCATGTATAAGAGTGTGGCGGAGGCAGTGTATTTGTGAATTTGCCTCCAAGCGATATCGGGGATACGATGCCGTATTTATATTGCTACATCAATATAACACCATGCCGAAGGTACCCAGAAGTGTTCCGGTCGGTCACCTTATACTGACAACGGGTAAACAGTATCGCCACGTACCTTGTATACCGATATATACTGACGGTAGTATGTATACAATAAAATATTACGGTATTCATAACTATTCATTGATTAATGAATACATCTTGATATGTATATAACATCATTTAGAAACAAAAACGTGAAACGCTTAATACTAATCACCAGATTTTGCTATTATGGGGGCGAATGGCAAATCTTTCATACATTAATCTCCGAAAATATATGTACGACTTCAGTAAAGGAACAATGATATCGAATTCGCATTAGGTGTCCTGGCTTGACTTATTTGCACTACAACCATCCAGGAAATGTGTTCTGCCCAGACTACATGGATCATCGAACGTAAGATCTAAAATCCCACTGAAGAGGCGGGTATTAAATGATTCAGATACAGGGCATAAATACACGGCGGCTCAGTCTATTATGTGAGGTTGAATTATAATTAGAGCTTATTTATCGTTATATTAGCGTAAGAAGATCATTTTCCAAACCTACACTTGACCTTCGATTAGGGTTAATGTGAATCAATACAAATGAATGGTACATTTTTCGTTCTCAAGTCCTTCACCTAAAAGTATCCGTACAATCGATAGGACGAGACATTAATGATAATATAGTCCATCTCTGATGTAGACACCGACAAAGCAAGTTATTTACAGCCAACATGAATAATGGAAGTTTCTTTCTTTCCTGAATACATTCCCCCTCCATTTATACCTTAAACAGTTAGAGGAGGAAACAAAGTAGCACAGAAACCCATACTTCAAAACAGTGACTTGTTTATCTCAATGGCGAGTGGAGAAACCGACCAAACAAATATGTATGCCATACTGTTATTATTTCTATCTCGTTACAACATTATTTGTAAACGAATAAAGTGGTATGGTTAAGTAAGCATAGTAGATAAATTTGGTTTTAAACCGTGACACTGCCAAACTATAAGCTATTTTGGCCGCGGTGGCCAAGTGGTTAAGGTAGCAGTGTACAGTAGCGTATGGTGGCCATGGATGATATTTTTGTACAATGAATAACCCCTGTAATATTACATGTATCAAAACTTTTCAAAACAAATCAGCCCTAAAATTGGCATATACATGATGAATTGAACTAGGTGGGCCTCACATTTGAAAAAATAAAAATCGAATTTGGCCATTTCCCAATCTGTGTCTACACAACAAAAGCTAGCTTTTAATGTAGTCTATTTTTGTACTCAGCACATGTGTAAATATTGTGAAATATCCAGTTGAACGCCCTATGCTAAAATGTGAGTATTTCTGTTACCGAGTAGATGATATTTAATTTAAGACAGGTTTTAAGAAAAAAAATACTACTTGCGTTGGTCATATTTTTGGTTATTTTTTTTTTGCACTTTTTGGCGCTTTATGATGTGGTAACCATGGTTTTCACAAGTCCCAAATCTGGGGAAATCTTTTTTTGAAAAAAAATCATTCTTCTAAAAAACCGTATTCAAAATGTAGTTTACAAATATATATATATATATATGTAGGTGTGTTGTGCAGAATGAATGCGCTATCCATGTTTATCCGAGACATGCCCTTTATTTTTAGGGTCAAGCCATTTCGACTGTACTGTACCACTAACCCTCCACCACTTGGTCGTGGGTTCGAGGCCTACGTGGAGCAGTCGCCAAGTATTGGCCGCAGGTCGGTGGTTTATCTCCAGGAACTTCGACTTTTCTCAACCACCTAAACCTTGTACGTCCCCAAATGACCATAGCTGTTAAAAGGACGTAAAAACACAAACACACACTGCCAAACAGAAACAGGTAGACAATACAAAAAAATAGTCAGAGAAAAAGAAATTCCGAATGATACAGAAGAATGCCTTATGATGTGTGGTATTATACAATTATGGATTTTTGTGCTGGTAAAAAATGTGATATGAACCTAAAAAAGTGATATTGACCGAGGCGAACATACTACGTTCTTGCATCAGAACACTCCCAATTCAATATCAGAAACATCTGATTGAACAATGAATGGTTTGGATAGATCGGGCAGTCGCAAAACCGGGGTCTCGGTCAGCATACGTTTCAACCGTGTACATGATGTCTCTTATTCCCCATTCGACGTTGTTTGGCCGACCCGTCTTCCCGAGGTCTGTCAGCGGTGAAGCAAATTCCGTTACAAGTTAGATACAAATTTGCGGTGATAACCTGCTAAGCCCAATACTAATCTGAACTGCTTCTTATTTTTTAGTTGTTCCGCGTCTCTGACCTTCTCGAGTTTGTCTGGTTCCATAGCAACACTTCCTTTCCCAATGGTGTGTCCTACGAATCCCAACGATCTGAATGCTATCAAACATTTCGACAACCGGACAGTCAGCCCAGCTTCCCTTATCCTTGTTAGTAGATCTCTGCAAGTTTCCATATGTGCTCTCCTTGTCTGCGTATGTCGTCAACATAGTGTTCAATGTCATGGCTTCCTTCTAGCATCTTACGCACCATTCTGTTAAACGTCGCACCAGAATTCGCCAGTCTAAACGGTAGTTTGAGGAACTGGTAACACCCGTCGTTTTTCCTAAATGCTGTCGTAGGTTGTGATCCTTTCTCGACAGTAATTTGCCAGTATCCCTAACTTAGATCTTGTTTTAGAAGAACAAGTCTTTATCAAGTCGTGTCAGAATATCCTCTTTATCACCTAAGTTTCGGGTCAAATTTGGTTACTGCATTAAGGCGCAGAAAACCACTACACACTCGTTTTGTGTTGTCTTTTTTCCTGACCATGACTATCGGTGCGCTTTAAGGTGAATTAGAAGGTTCCACAATCCCTAAGTCTATCATCTTCCTTACTTCCGAATGAACCTCCTTCCTCTAGCGTCGGATTTAGGGTAAGGTAAGTCATTTGAAGTGGTTGTTTTTCACAATTTTGACCCCCGTCACATTGAAAGAAGGTCATGGTCATTTTATTTTTTCAGACTTTGGTTCGGCTCCAACCAAGTACTCTACCAGCAGAAGTCGTTCAAAGGAAAGTTGACATCGGAAGGACGAGTAGACGACGGACGCTGCGCCACGACATAAGCTCACCTTCGGGCAAGGTGAGTTAAAAACAAACCTTACTAAAACATATTGATAGTAACACCACGGCTTCTGTCACCTATAGTATTTACATATGGTTGTCGATTCGGTATTCAAGAGTTAAGTCAAATACCATGATTTCCTTGGTATATGTCGGCTACTGATAGTCAAACTACATTTTACAGATTTTAACAGTTAAAAACGAATTTTGCAAGGTAATATTGTCAAAATAATTTGAATCAATGCGAAGACAAAACATTTCACCCTGTAAAATCAAAACCGGTGAACGGTATCCGAGCTATAGAGAAAACCGCCGAAACGAGGTTGTCCGTGCACGTCTCCGGACTGGTCATTCATATATAACCCATTGTTATTTATTGAAAAGCGGAAACTAGCCTCAATGCATAGCATGTAACGAATCATTAACAGTAAAACATTTGTTACTTGATGCATTGACCTTCAGACAACAAGAGAAACAAATATAATAATACAACATATCTCACATCCCTTTTTTTTCGCAACAGTCAATATCTCTACAACTCTAGCCTACCTAAAAAACTGTTGATCTGTTAAAAATGATACTACATTGTAACCATAGTTGCTTTTACTTCAAGTTGACAGTTCGTTTGCTGTTATTTCCTTTCACATTTTCAATTTTCGTTGAGTTGGCCCTGATGACCTGTCTTGTGTTGATGTGTCATTAATATTTACTAAAGGACAAACCTACTACATATTTCAAGCGATGCAGTCTTATGCAGACTATGAGGAAGTCTCATTGCCATCATGATTTTATTGAATAGTATGCTCTTTTATGACGAAGAGTTTTATCATACACATTAGCGTGACTTGTTTCGTTGTTTCTACCCTGATTCTCTCTTTGAAAGAAGGACATTATTTTTTATCTATGTTTGCATGGATCATGTCGTCGATGAACGACGGTTATCCTG
Source organism: Mizuhopecten yessoensis (assembly GCF_002113885.1). Lineage (NCBI taxonomy): Eukaryota > Metazoa > Mollusca > Bivalvia > Pectinida > Pectinidae > Mizuhopecten > Mizuhopecten yessoensis. The sequence continues at coordinate 323,806 of NW_018408021.1, forward strand.
TTTGAAGTCCTGATTGTATATGTGTTGTTTTTGTCATTCAATGATATTTTTTTTAATCTGACATTTGCATATATTTCGTCTTAGTTTGATTGATTTTGAGTTGATATCGAACTTGCGATGGTACTTTGGTATTTCCTTTTTTATAACTTTATTATTGTTAAAGCCGTATTTCCCATGGAAAGAGTCTTGCTAATCATTACTCTGGTGGAATAATTTTCTCTTTTATGACTTGTTCATTGTCGAATGACAAATAAAATGGAAAAAAAAATTGTACTTTTTGGGATTTGTGTTTTTTAATGACTCCTTAGGGCTATCCTGACTGGTCGTAACTGGTTGTATTACAAACTATGCTTTGTTAAAGAGACTTACTGACGGTCGTGGTCACCTAGGGTGTACAGAAAGTACTTGTACAAGTATATCATGATGGGTTTACATATTTCAACTTTATGGGGCATGTCCTTTTGGCGCAAAGACATATTTCTCATTTTAACATTTTCGGTTCCTTTGGATTTATCTTTTAACTTTTACTTCTGACTAAAAATGTTCCTTCGCCATTTGTCTGTTCTGTTGAATACGATACTTATTATGACAATGCTTGTTTAGTTATGACATCATATTATTAATGATCCAAACAAGCGTGCCAACGAACAACTTTACGTCACTTATCTTATAGCGAACTTTATCATCACGTCTATAATATGTTTAATGTAATTCAGCTTATCGATTTAAAAAAAAGAATTAGTAAGGTACCAAATAACCTCATTAATCAATGGCATTTGGAAATATTTATTGTGTACAAATCATTAGCGCTAACGTTCTTTCACGTCAAATCAAAGAAATGGATATCCTAAATGCATAAAGGTGCTGAGATTCTTGAAACGTATTTGAATACATGCAACTTGATTATGAATGTGTATCATTGAGGTTTGCGTACGTGTCAAACGGACGTTCATTACTTCACATTAGTGACACGCTATCCGACATCCAATTAAAGTTGTTCTTCCCTTGTGTACCATTTGCAATTTTGATCAATGCTTGTTCCTTAGATGTTGTCGTGGTTAAAGCATGACGGGGTGTAGCATACAAGACAATGTTTGAAGATTAGTCATCTTAAAACTATTTAAAAAAAAATCCAAAGTTCCACAATTAAAGTAATTAAATACCTTTTTTGTTTAAAGGTTTGCGGTTCAATCAAATGGGAACTGTCTTTTGTAGAAACATGTCTGTTGGTAATTAATTAGAAACATGGAACTTATTGTTGTTAGCTTAACAAGGCGAAGGGACAGTTATTGGAAAAGACAAGATATGTAGAATACATTTTTTTTGTTTTATAAGAATGTCGACAAATTCATCGGTGAAATGACAAGTATGTTTCATAAAGACTGAAAAAAAATCATCATATTTCAATTATCGTCAAACACAATACCGATCTTTAACTTCAAAGGAAAACGCTATGCTACACGTATCGTGTAATAGGACATAATTATATCTTGATATAATTTGCCTCAAGCTAAAAAAGCTCTTCGGAATATGTGGTGCATAAAGGACGCAATATAATTGACATAGAAGCAACAGATGTTCCTATTTAAACTGGCGTTTCTGACATGGGGCATCAGACAATATCAATTGTATGCTTTCCCACAAGCTATAGCACTGATTCTGTAAACACATTTCATATAATTGCATAGCAAAAATGTGACGTACTGTTCAATTTTTGTATAGTATCAAAAGCATATGCAGAAACTTTAATAAATCAGACGGACTGTTCTCGAATGCAGCTGTGTTTCTCAAATAAACAAACCAGCCTAATTGGTTTAGATAGATAGCAACTAGTGATCTTGTGAATCATCTGTATATGTGTAATTCGAGAATGTTTGAAGCACTACGTTTTCCGTCAAACTATTCACTTAATAGTGAAACTGAATCAATTTCCATATCCTCAAAATCGGTCGTAATTGAGTTTCCTGATAAAAAAAATGCAAATTCGTAAAAACATGTTTACGACCGAACACGAAACTGAAATCTAAGATTAAGAAAACTATGACGGGTCGTCAATAAATCAAAGAAATATGCATACATACAAGAAACTGAGATTCAGGGATATCCACAAAAAGAGTAGAAGGTGTTTCGTGCTTCCAAGATGTGTTGCCAATGTATTGAGTTAGTATTAAGTTTCCCCTAACAGCAAAGAGTGTCAGTATCTGATAGGCCACATAAGGACCATTTTCAACGGATTGTTTGTGGAGAAAAACTTGAAGATAAACCACAATCCTAGCCATATTGTTTAACAAATAATAACATGTCTGTTTTAGAAAGCTTTTCACGTTAAATGGTTATTTTAAAGTTGGCATCAGATCTGCGCTGTCACAATGAGGCAACTACACAAACATACCCTGCCTCTTGCACCGATACACGCAAGCACGGATACATAACAAACGTGGAAGGGCGTCCTTAAAGGACATTCGTTGTTGATGGGACGTTTTGTATAAGGCATTTATTCTGGACCGGGTTAAATGTCACAGGATTCTTAGGTTTTGGCGAATATCGATACAGTGTTGTCTAAAATACAAAACATTTACACATACATTGACGTAATGACGGGTTGCCAGATGAAATGAATCATGCTTAACTGTTAGATGGCAGCTATTTGCTTCCAGAATAACCGTGATGTACACACATGAACTTATTTGTTTTTATGTATTGCCAGTAAATCTGACAACATCACGAGGTATAGTTTGGCCGAATGCTTACTACGTTACATGAATACTTGACTCTCTTTAAGCAAAATTGGCAGAACCTTGGCAGGTTTATGAAAGCCTGTTACTTGCCAATAAGTACCACTCAAAAGTTCAGCCACGTCCATTTGCTGGCAGTAAACAATGCAAGTGCTAAGCATAGTCGATGGTGAAGCCACTTCTAACAATAACGCCTTTATGAACGACTTTAATAGTCAATGGTTTTATCTAAAGGTATTTTAAGTAAGGCATTATTTTGGAGGGGCTCCTTAGCTCTGAGTGACAAATCGACAAAGGTGCATTACTTAGAAGGCAAATAAAAGGACATCAAACAGCTAACCATAACTTGTTAATTGCTTCATAAGCTGTTTTAATTCATACAAATGTGGCAGTGAGTATTTTGTTTGAATATAGTTTGATTAAAATCTTTCAAACTTTCTATATATTACCAAAGTGGTAATATTAGTATTAATTATTTTGTACTTTTAAATTATTTTATTACAGGTATCTCTAACGCTATCTATTTTTATACATTTATTGTATTGTCATGTTAATGTCTTGTCTTTATTAACCAATGAAGCGTTGACGTGGCTACACAAAAATTGCATCTTAATCATGTCATGTAAAGAAGGAGGGGGTGGGGGCGTGCTAGACATGTCCATCCCCATTTCTTTTACAGATCAGGGATTTAGAAAATTATATACCTACCATTACCTACTGCAAGGTTCGTAACAGACGTCCTTTATGGAACCCATTGCAGAATTTTGAGATTATCTTTCGCGCAGGCAATCAACTTTGGTATATGGATTTTACCAGAACATTTTATCTGTTTTACCACCTTGTTTTCATATCGCGTATATAGCAACTCCCCTTTACAAATTCCAAGTCCTTACAATTGGTACCTACTGCTGTCTGCATGATGCTCAACTTTGAATCGTTGTCAGTAAATACTGTAATCATAATGTGACTGGGTTAAGCTTCATGTATGTTTACAGGTTATGACATTTCATTGAGATGACACTTAAAATTGGACCCATTGTCATTGAACCCGTCATAATCTGACCTTACATGTATGTGTTTAGAGGAGGTAAAATCACAAACAGACCAAGCCAGACACCGTGGCGCACAATGAACATGAGAAGGGTTAAGTTGGCGTAGGCGGTTATCAGTCACTTGAAAATCTCTTATTCACTGACAAAAAAGGTCAGTCAGAATCGGTCCGTGTTTATTTTGAGATAGAGAGATTAAGTTTTGAGACTCAAATATGTAGCCGTGGACTTCTTTCTTCTGGTTGTCTAGAAGTGCTACATGTACCTCTCAAAAATGTCATATTTCGGACACTAGCGAGAAACTTCATCCGGTCTTATTATACAGACAAAGGGTTAACAAGTCCTAGCCAGCATTCATTAAAAGCTGAAGGTCAAACAGAGCAAAAGTACAAAAGTTCTAATTCAACGGCTTTTGGAACAACTCATAACCTTCTCTGTTTAGACGAACGCAGTTCTCCTTTGAATGTTAAGTTTTGGTTTAAGATTTTGATTTTCTCAGGTAATATCGATTACGAATTTAAGTATTCAAAGACTGCTGTGGGTATATTATATTGATCAAAGTATCAAGGTCTGCGATTGTTATGCACAATGTGTAAATCATCATGATATACACCAGAACAATCACATGAATGAAAATATGCTGCATCGTTCCTTTGTGACTGTAACAAATAACTTGTGATTTACCAGGAACCCGTGTCATTCAAGGTTAGGTCAAGGTTAAGTCAAGGTTAAGCTTGTGTGATCAAATACAAATAGCCTTCATATCCCCTGTCGTATTACTATCTGACGATACCATCGCCTGTCTTTGATATCCCGGTTATTAATGACACTGCACGTTCTTGCATTCGATCGCAATGTAAACAGAATTACAAAATGATTGCTTCTGTTGATATCGGGTAATAGAAAATACCACTTGATTATACTTTAAAATTCAGGGATGTTAACTGAAAATATAACTTCAATACAAGTATGATATCCTCAAAGAGATTGTGGCATGGCACAAAAGTTGTAATTGCTACGATAGTTACTGGTGCATAACGTCCGCTCGGCGCCAGTCGCTAAATACATGAAAGAGCTTAGAGAAGCTTACATATGAATAGCGTTATTTATATATAAGATACAGCATTGTCAAAGACAACGATTTTACCATTTTGGTTCTTCTAGTAATTAATTCTTTTTTAGCAATTGTCTGAATTATTACTTCGCGATAATTTCAGAATTATTTCAATTTTTATTTATATCAACTGTAAAAGCTTGACATTCAGAAGATCAAAAGCGCCCTGAGAGTCCAATATCTTTAAATTGGACTGTTCTTTGCTCTACATGTTTCTTTCTCTTTGCCTGTGTATATACTTCGTAGCCTTAATTGTTTTGTCTATTCTAAAATTAAATATCAGAAAATATTCAACAAAAACAATGGACAACATTTCACAAGATCAAATGCATGAAACGTATTTTTGTTCTTTAAGATCTAACCAATGCGAGTACACTACATGTAACAAACATTTACTGTTACATGTTTGATTTTTACTGTTTGTTTGGCTCATCGAAAATGTTAATATTGTTTGTATGTTCTCGTTTCAAAGGCGTCCTATTAACAGCTTAGGTCATTTAAGGACGTGCTTTTATTTGTGCAATGTAGGTTTCCGGATGTGGTACATTGTATGTACATTTATAAGTACATGTGCTTCCTGTTGATAGAAATGTAACGCAATCGCAACAGCAAAGATCAATAGATGACGGTTGCCTCGGGAGACAACGCCAAAGGAAAGAGCAGGTAATTGTGAAAAGCAAAGTGGTGCAACGAGGTCAGTTTGGTGAGGTTTTTAAAGTCACTTTAAACACAGGACACAGATGATTTGCTTTTGCATTATAAGGTTAAACGTCTTATCAACAATGCCATTTAAGGACGTGTTAAGTGTTTAATGTAGACAGGAAAACCCCTATATCTGCTTGCAGTCCAACGTTAATCTCCCCTTACAGTGACATGCAGTGGGATACACCAGGCCTAAATATCACGTTTGATAACTTAATTTCGTTACACGAAGTACTGGAGTTCTACTAAATAACAATAGTTCCTACACGTGCATCAATGCTTTGTCTTTTGCCTGGCTTTCTATCGTACACTCTATGGTTACTATTTACGTTTCTTACAAATAATGCTTTTAAATATTCAAATACATACAATTGGATATTGATTTTGGAAGGTATTTGAAGCGCGTTTTGATGATCATTTCTGACATCGAATACAATGACAAAAACTTATTTCGAATTTGATGAAAATAGGGCAAAATACCAATACATTAAGGACTTACAATGTATTTAGAAAAAAAGTACAGCGATTGCATTATTTCCAAAAACCGTAATTAAAACTCAAAATCAAAGATAATAAGGCAAAATATAAACGAAGGAAAGACAACTAACAAAATCCCAAAAAGGTACAGCGAAAGAATATTTTCAACCATAAAAGTTGCCAATATTCTGCTTTTACAACTTGTGTTGCAGATATCTTCATATGACCATATATGATCTGACCATATATGAGCATATAGGAGCAAATAATATGCTCATTAGGATTTACATGATATATAATGGAAAAACAAATTAAAATGATTATGGTGGTTTAATTCAAATAGATATTAATTCAATATTCTCCGTCGGATGAACTCTCAAATGACTTGATTTCTATGAGCACTACACATCATCCATCTCATTAAATAAATGTTTACCTGCGGCAGTCAATGGTTCATTGAAATGTTCGTATTTGTATAAATAAAGATGGTTGTGTGTTTGAATGGGTTGCTGATAGCTGTTCGCTGGACACTGACAGAGATCCTGTCTATAGATAAACCTAGTCACGCCACCTCGCCACCACACAGTGCGGACATTATGCTGTCACCTGCCAATGTACCCAGATCAATGAACAAACAACTCAGACAGACAGACGTTATGTCCCTCTTCTCATTCACACATCACGAAACAACCATTTACTGGCATGCGCAACCGCCTCATCTGTATATACCTGTTCCACTGCCCATACTGGTTAAAAAGGCAAAGAAATAGACATGTTCAAGCAAAGTTGGTCACTGTTTCTCATAATAACGCCCACGTATGGCATACTCTCGCAAAGCATTGAATGTTTCAGCTTGTTGTTCAGTTCATTATAACTGTTTACGACTTTGTTTCTTTCAAAATGGAAGGATTTATGGATGACGAAGATCAAACTAGAAGTTGTGATAGATGCATTGAATTTTTTTTCCACCGAATCAGAAAAGAAATTGCCTGATTATTGCGACTAAGCATAGACATTTATCATATTTTAAATTGACATTTTATAGGCCCTTATGCCTTTATTTTTGTGTTGATGGACCATTACGAATGTAATAATAATAATAAAAAAGTGTGCAAAGACCAAACATACATAACATGTGGTTGCATATTGCGAAATAAAGATCTGTCTAATGTCCTTTTCTTGATGAGCTAGTTACTGTCGAATATCTTTTGATTGAATGCGGCGGTGTTTAACTGTGCATGACAAATTATATATTGTACCGACATAAAAAAAAAGAGTTCGATACATTTTCTATCCTAGTGGTGTACGCTACATACGTTCAGTCAATCTAAAGGATTAGATATGATATATTATACAACAAATTAGTGTACTATTGATAGTGTTGCATCGTCTGCTTATATGTTTAACCTTGAAATTCCCTTTTTATTTCTTGTTTTGGTTTTGTTGGACATTAAATGACAAATAGACTGTGCGTCGTAAAGCAAAACAATTCTACAGCATGTATCAAGTAATGACATACAAGGCCTTAAGAACAAGGGCAATGCGAACAATAACTGAGGGTTTATATAGAAAAGCAGTATGCTATTAAATTATTTAATGAAGAATTTGTTATAAATATAATAATAATAATAATAATATTCAACATTTGATATAGCGCTCTATCTAGCTAACATAAGCCACTCTAAAGCGCTTTACAGTACATAGATATACAATTTTATACAGTCAATACAATTAACATATATATATTAATCTATACAATATTTAGGAATTCACAGGAGCTGCCATATCAGGCGCTAACTACTAATCCCATGCCACCTGGCTAATATATCCCTATGTGTGTATGCCAGTGTGTGTGCTGGATATGTATTGTGTTCTGTTTGTAGTGGGACCGTGCTTTCAACAGTATCATTTATAGTGCCACCTCACTTGAATGATACAGCACAGATACCGCAACACCCACCCCAGACCATTGTACATGTATACTCCACCTGGGTTAATGGAGTTGAACACTAATATCAAAGGAAAGAAAAAAATACACAAGTTGAAAACTCTAAGGATCCATACTGTTATCAACGCAACGTTGAGTACTTTTAGTCAAAGAAATAACCTCAAACACCGTTCGTGTGCTATTAACCTTTATGTGTACTATCATTTCCCTTAGAGCGTACGTCCAAAATGTCGCGGGGCAATCCTTCATTCAAGTAATAGTACATCCCTTTAACTAAGTCTCAAAAATGGTTTCCTTGTGAGTTATTGCCCTTTGTCATCAGGAGGGGGATACACACCCTGTTCTATGAGTAATATTTTTATGTTTCCTGGAGAATAATAATAATAATATATTTGCTTTGTTATAGTTTCTTTTTTGTGTGTGTTCTCATTAATGTAATAAGCAGCAGCACGCGCCCGGTTTTGGTTGGATATTTGATATTTTGACTTACATAAATAACAAATAGCAGCAGGGCTAATATGCTATTACTCCCCATCCCCATGCGGTTACTTCATAAAGAATAAGGGTTTTTAGTAAAACTTGTAGGAGAAGACATGGTGTTTAAATGAAACAAGAAACAGGAATATGGTAAATGCTATTTGAAGACGGATGTCTAAAATAGGACCGATGAATAGAAAGAGTATATGGGAAACAATTTTGGTTTGGTTTATCGCATTTAAGGTCCTGACGACAGTTCAGGTTATTAAATTAACTACAAAGGGCCTTCAATATTACAATAATCACAGCAGATAAAGTAAAGTTTTTCATTGCCCGTCTATTACAAGACACAATAATACCAACCATTTGTATAGCAGTAATACCCAAATCAGAGGATTGGTGTTGAATATTCATACAAATTTAGGAAAATTTTGAAAAAAGTAAAAATTACTTACCAAGCACGAGCGTTAGGGTATCGGACACGGCCAGGCTGAAAAGATAATAGTTGGTGACCGTGTGCATGTACGTGTTCCTTGCTATAACGAGGCAGGTGCTTACATTTCCGATGACGCCTGTTATGAAGATGATACTGTAAACGACAGTTAAAGTGACAACAGAGGGGAGTCCTTTCCTTTTATCCCCTAGCAATTGTAACAACAAGTCAGTTTCCGCCAGTGTACTCAGAGTGGTACCGTTAATATCCATTTTCACCACCAACCGGGAATGGTCGCCACAGATCGTATCCGGTCCGATAATAGGATTGGTGAAAACGGCGAATGAACAAGGTTAGTAGAAAGCTGTATGCGTTTTCAATAGCTTATGTATTGGTCACAAAAATGTTATCATTTCATGAAAGAACAAAGTTAAAGCGATCAATGGTATTCCTAGATTGTACACTTCCAGAGACAAAAGTGGAAAGAACGTCGCTGTCTTTTGCATAATATCAAACTTTCTAAACATTCAACATTCCAAATATCGTATTCTGCGACAAAAAATAACTTTCAAATAATCATACTCGGAATGTAACCATGTTCAGGCTGCAAGACTATTTTACATACAGCAAGAACAAATTGCATGTGAAATGGAAATAACACCCATCTGTTTTTTCTCACTTAGTAAGTTTAAAAATCCATACCAATCTTTTACATTTAAATAATCCAATTTCTAGACGCAACTGTTACAGTTGTAACTATTTCTATGCACGACACTTACGGCTGTCAAACGTTGCTGTGTTTTATATTCATGGAAAGGTCAGTTTTAAATGACACAAGTTTAACTTATTCAATACTGCCTTTTCCTCACAGATTTCAAAATTATACCGACTGTTCCAACAGTACATTCCGTCAGTAGTTTGTACATCTATCTATATCCAAATCATGTCAATATATTTGCCGAGTTAAAAAGAAATGATGATATCGTAATGTTTACTGTATCATACCAAAACACATCTATCCACAATTACAAATTTAATTCCAAGCTTCACTAAACATCTTTTCGTCTAATACGATTTCTAGATGATATTTCTGAGGATAAGTACCATAACCTAAGTCATCAAACGACGGTGAAGACCGCTGACCAGCGTATGCCACGCTTATCACCTATTAGGCAACATAACTGAGGCATGGATGTGAGTGTCCAGCGAGATACATTAAGGCCAATGTTCCAGAACGTATAAGCTTACGTACCGGTGGTAACCATTTTGCTATAATCAGAACCGTCAATTAAGGCCCGGAAGTATACGTATCCATATAATGTCTCGAAACAGATGATTAGAAAGGAAAACTTGCAGATATACCGATGTACGTTGTGTTGAAGTAAATCTATATAACACAATATATCCCGCGGAAGTTCTCTATATGGATTCGGTCTGCAGTGTTCTATTGACGTCTATCACTGTAAGCATCATATCAATAAATGAATCAGTTCTCTTCTCTACGACACTGTGGATTTCCATCTCTCACATACACCATTAGTACTGTTCATGGCCTAAATCCATTTTTGTCATCGTGAAAAGTCGACCGTCACGGAACGATTGAGAATTGTCGTCAAAGACATGTACTACCATCAGTGACACACTCGCTGCCATCACGACTTGGGTAACTTTCATCTCGGCTCGGGGCCAATCAATCACAAACATCCGCTTCTGCCTTGACAGTGTTGTTCATTTAAGTTAATTGCCAATGATCCCACATAGAAACGAATCCATCTACTTCTTTCAATGACAGCTTCAGATTATATACTCTCCTTGTGCTGTTAACAGTATAACGCGTGTGTATGGACGTTAACAGTGAGTAGTTTCATCCATTGTCTATGCGATTCATTTTTATTACACATTGACTAATTTTGTTATCGTGTTAACAGGTTGACATCTATTCTTTGCGAGATTAAGTTGCAATAAATGTGCTTTATTGTTTTTTTCCTTGGTTATCTATTTAACATATATTGATTTTGTTTTTGTGTGTTTTTTAGATTAATTCAATATGGCATATGTAAATACAATTTATGTATGTATGATAGAAATCTAAATATAAAAGTATTTTGTGCAAATCTTGAGGCTCTGCCAAGGCATTTCAACACAAATGATGTATTCAAGAATTAAGATATTTCTATCCCACACAGTTTACATATGATACAGTCGTTTTCTTATATCGTTTGCTAAACACTTTATTTGATCGAGTGTCGAAGTAGCATTTTTAATGAAAAATATGAACTTCTTTACAACTGAATCGATTTTAATCTATATCATTCAAAAGTGTCGTATCACAGTTTAGTTTATACTAAAAGAATAAGTTCCAAATCAAATCAAATCGCAATAAATGCAGAGAAATTAGTTGATCTGGAAAATAAAATCCACCAAAATAGATTAAAATAATGGCTAATTTGCAGCGGAATGACGTCATTTCACTGTTTTTGCAATATGACGTCATGCCCATGAAAGGTATATTATCTGGCAAGGCTTTTCATCATGGTAAAACTCTTTGTTACATCGTCGGCTACATATTGGTTTCTGTATAGATAAAACCCCTGATAATTGATAGTTTTCGAATTATTTCATTTCAGTAATTATAATTATAAATTTATTCTGAATGACAGAATGGAAATCTATGAATAACCCATCTGGTGCGCTTAAATGCTACCAACTCCTGATTTAATCCTCAATTTCACAGATTTCATCCGCTCATAATAACTTAAGTAAGGTCAAATTGGAATTAATGCGTATTCAACACGTTACACTCAATTTTACAAGAAATCGGTAATTGTTTAATCAATAAGATACATCAGGTCTGCATAGATACATGTAGAGGTGTGACGGATTATATGTAAATAGCAGGTATTGAGATTAGCCTGACTAAAGACAAATACAACGTACATTTGTTTTATGAGATCAGTTTAATTAAGGGGAGATGTACAGCTGTTGAAATATTCCTGACAAGGCAGATGTATACCTGTATAAGATGTGTCTGAATAAGGAGAAAGATACTTAAATCAGCAATCATCCGACCATGCTAATTAACACGTACACACATTCACTGTGATGTGAATGATGTGAATTATGTACAAGATTGTTAGATTGTAATTGCCTCCTTGTGATAGCGCGAATCTGATGACGACTTTATAGTGCTACCTCACTGAAATACTACGCCAAAGACTCTTGGCACAGCACTCCAGCCTATCATATTACATTGACAACAGATGAACCAGTTATTGCCAATACCCTTGATGCCGAACGTTAACTAGGGAACAATTATAACCATTTTAAAGGACTTTTGTTTCTTTTAGCCTGGGTACAGAATTGTTTGTCTTCCCCAATTGGACGAACGTCCCATAAGGCACTGGGATACAAAAGGTAGACAGAGGTAGTGACCAATACAAAGATACAAAGTATTGCAATTGGTGCGAAATATGTGTTTTGGTTGGTGTTGTGTGCCCAAGAACAGGGCACATAAGCAATCCACAAATCTGCAGGTTCCCAAATTAGTCGCAATAGATGATATCGCGACCATCCTCGAGTTACTCCCCTTCGAAGAGTTCTTGCCGGAAAATGCACAAGTCTCGCGAGAGAATGCGAGAATACGGGAGTAAAACAATCTGCCATGTGCAGACAATATGCCCCACCTTCACTGTATTAAACCGACAAAAATAACTCACAAGAAAAGAGGTCACATCAAATGCATTTAGTAATGACATTCCAATCATTTTTTTTGTCCAAAACAAGCCTTCTGACGTTTTATTAACATAAAGGTAACACACGGTACTGTGTACCGCCGCGGTCCGTCACCACTGTGCCGCTTTACCTTCGTCCTCTTTTTCAATATCTGGCCAATTTAACATGTCTGCTTGCTATCATAGGTGTACTAGATACCCCTTTTCTTATTTGAAGTAGGTGATACCTTTTGATTTTTAAATATTACCCAAATCATTACATGGAAGTTCGTGGAAATTCGTATCTGAATGTTTTGGCGCTACCATGTTGTTCATATATCTGTTGCCCCAGCGAGTACAGTTAAATCCCCTCCTATTTGAAGAGTTCCACTGGTCGCGATATCATCTATTGTTAACAGCAGGTGTATTGTTTTCAACGTCTCCGACTTACTGGGTTATAGATGGACAGTAAAGAGGAAAAGGAAGATACAGTACCAAGCATTGCAGATCAATGTTATTTATTGAATTCATCATGAGCAAATTCCACAAAAGAAAACAGTCACCTCGTAAAACATGGATGCGATACAACAGTACAACATGCACGCTATTAAAAGACATACACGAGGAGAACAGTATTTTTTTAACTACTTCTAACGGTTGAGATTTCTTTATATAGACTCTCTTTTTATCTTATATATTATGCAATGTATCAGTAAAACGCATTTTTTTTCTAGTAGTGTGACCAAACGGTTTGTATTGCTGCTTTTATTCTCACGAGATTTAACGTTTTTCTGTCAGGGTAAAACAATACACGTAGACTATATATCGCCTTCCAAAGCTATTGCATGGATGCGTATCCTTACGCAGACGAAGACAAAAACACAAAGGAGGTTAAACAGTGTTGTAAAACGTAAGGAAAACCCTACGCTATGTAATATAGGACGGCTCATAGAAGTGCAAAGGTTCCCCACAAGACCTTTATGTATGATGTAGACTGAAATTATGGGTGCCATTATAACTCAATAAACTGTTCAGAACACTGTAAAAAACCTCATTGTCGATTAGCAAGTATGGCATGGATATATTAGATAGCCCTTTATGGTTTTATATGCCACCTTTTTTAGTTATTGTTTACTATTTATTACTTTGGCGTGAATAGATCATACGCTTGTTTTGAAAATATTGTCAGTATAACGTAACCGGGCGGAATGCTGTACCTGGTGATTTCGGCATGCATATGGGTTTGAGTGAAGTAGCAGTATACATTCGGCATTAAATCCGCGCTATCACAGGGAAGCAGATATACCAACATCTTTTTCCTTCAGCACACATATATTACACATTAGCACAACACACATGGGGGCACGTCCTGAAAGGTCTTAGCTTTTGATGGAAATTAAACCCTATTTATATTACTGAATATATGTAGTAACACAAACGATACAGTAGTCCCATCAATGTCTGTAACATAAGTAACATAAAATAGCATTCCTGTAATTATCTAAATCGTTCTTGGCTTTTCCCGGAGCTGTGTAGCCTACCATTACAAATTTTAGAGGTTTTCATTGTGTCATAGGCTTGACTATATTAGTCAATTGGCTCTTGACGTAAGACAATGTCTTACGTATAAGTCATACAGATATTCGAACAAAGCTCTAAATCTTCATACGTCTGTTTATGGTCGATGACGATTTCCAAACATCCTTCTTCCAGACGATGCTAATACCACCATTATATAAAGTATTCGCTCGATATGAGGTGGACTATTAACAACACGTATGCTCAGGTACAGTTTACGGATCACTCTTACAATCAAATCAAATTATATGAGAGATAGAGCTAGATGTTATTTTATTGATTGAAAAAATGACCACTGCTACCGTATGCAGTTGAGCCAATTTTGGTAAAGCATTCCATTTAGTTGCAGATATCCTACAGGTGCGGGGAAGAAATGGACCCGATGTAACCCACAGCACATCGTATGATGCGACTGATGTTGACCTTCTTACAGAAGTTCAGTCGGAGCATCAACAAACAATAATTGGTTTGCTTCTTCGTTACAACACCTTGGACCTTTATCTGCTATTTTTTTTTTACTTTCTTTCTCTTTCATTGTGTGGTATTTCCTGAGACATCCGTCTTTAAGGATCCCCGTCGCCTACGCCAATAATACTAAAACATACAAAAATGCCCGTTACATGAATCAGTACAATTCCGAGTGCCAATGCAACACGTTTAGGACAACGAAAAGAAAATATAGGTGACAAAAAATAAATATCTTGCGGAAAAACTTATTATACAAAAAATAATAAAGATACAAAAAAAAAAAAAATAAACAAAAAAGAGAGACAACTCTTACATCTGTACCAATACTAATTCTAAATCCCAAAAAGTCATATATACAATTTACAACATACAATATAGCACTTTTTATATACAAATATAATACGGTAGGCATAACCAACCATTAAAATTACTTCAAATGTATTAACCAATATAAAACAAAATTGCACATTGTGTATGAATAACATTATAACAAACAATGTACTTTACTGTGTCATAGCAAAAATGTCACAATGAACAACAATAACAAAGTTTCACATATTTTACACAACAATAATACATTTCTACATAGTAGACAAATAACATACCATGTTGTGACATACAAATATCACACTATATACAACATTAATAAACTTTTACATTCTGAACAAAACAATAATAAACTTTCACATTATGTACAGATAACAAGATATACAAAATATCACACTATATAGCAATAATACACTTTGTCATCATATACAGATAACAACATACGATGTATATTGTGGTTTAACGAATATCACACTATACAACAATAATAAACTTTTACATTATGTACAAATAGCAACATACCATATTGTGGTATAAAAATATCACATTGTAAAAATAACACTGTTGTATGTAATATAAAAAATGAACTTGAAATATGGGCCTATTGGGTGTATACATGTAATAACAAATATAGAATATAATCCTGACTATTGTGATGTATTCCCAGGCCAAAATATCTGTTCTGGTCCAGGTATTTAGATAACATCGCAAGTTCAACCACTCGTCTACCCTGAGACCAGGTTAAACAGTCATTGACGTGATCACTAGTACTGGAGGGATCCTCATCGGACGTCGGTGTCAGCTCATCAGTAAAATTGCCACTAAGTTACTAAGCTTAGAAGGGGCCTCAGTAGCCAGCGTCTCTTCAGTGTGTGAACGAGTGTCACTTGCTTTGCCCCTGGCTTTCTTCTCGGGTGACGCAGCTGTGCTGATTGTGGTTGGCATGTCAAACGCCGTGACAGTGCTAATGCATTCTATTTCTGCTCATTTCCCTGTTATCTAGCCAGAGGACATTGTTGTTAAAGGCAAAATCTAAAAACACTACACCTACGTAATAACTTCAGGTACCTTCTCGCCCACCTGCTGGCATCCGTTTGATGTCACCTTGTCCCAGGTATAAAGGCGTGTCTTGGATTTCCTGCTGTCAGAACTGGTCAAATGTTTGCTTAGTGTAATTTCCCTAATGGTATATACACATTTTACACCCAAGCAGGCGACGGGAGTGGGGATGATTTTTATCACTGAACCAAAATGTTATCACTTAGAATATGATATGTACAAAAATGCACATTTTCATTATCACATACTTTATTAAAATTCACAAGACAAATGTAACATAGAACTGTATTTGAGTGCTGCATTCAATTCAATATGTAACTGTTTGTCTGTATCTTGATGTGTATCCGTCGATCTAACATAAGGAAGACACAATGTCGTCAATTAACGGTTAACACTACTGTGTTTTGAAATTTGCGGCGGTATATTGAGATTACACTGTCGCAAAATGAGGTCTACTGGTGACGCGGGTTATCCCAATTCCAATTCATATTCGTCAACATTACCAAAAGAAACGGCGATTTTAAGATAATTTTGAATATTTTCTTCAAATTCTGGATCACTTTGACGTGAATTTGTGACCCCAGGAATGTTCAATTCAAAGAGATGTGGAATTATGTTGACCTTTCGAGGTCACGCTATTATTAGAGTCACGAATAGTCAATTTCATGACGTGTCAGGGTCAGTGGGGGTCATTGACGTCATACACAACATGTTCAATGTCCTAAAGTTTTTTGTCAAATCTCACGTGGACTAGCCTTTGTGATTATACGGTAGGTAAGAGTGGATATTAATAATATATGTCATACATTTATTGCTATTCAAATATGAAGCAGACGCAAACGTTAAAATAGATTTGTAAAAATGAGAAATTGATCCCTATCCGTATATTTGGAACGTATCACAGTATATCAGTTTGTTATATAAATAATCGGGCACAGAAACTGGTCACGAAATGGCGCCATTCAACGGCAACGACAGGACGGACTAAATTAATTAGAGTAAAGGAAGTAATCACAAACCAGCTAAAATTAAAAAAATAAACATGTTCGATCAACAGCATACAGTTCATTGCTATTTAATTTCCCTTTAATCCATTTATATGGTATATTTGTCATTGCTGTCTCACAATTTGTCCATGGTGGCTGTTTCAGTTGCCGAACTTAAGTCGTCACAGCCAAAATGCGTCAAATTCATCGGGAGTCACGATTATGCTATTTAGTACATATAGTAGGAGGAAGAGTAAAAATCATATTCGTTTCACCTCAATGTTATGGCACTGGGCTTAACGATTTGTTTATGCGATTATCGACATATTTGTTTTTGGATCATAAAGAACATAATTCATACACTTTAAACCCCAAACAAACACCATAGTTGTGAAAACAGTATTTGGAGTTTCTTGGATAATGTCAGTCAAAATTAACATGGTCACAACTTTCAGCTAATTTGAGCGTATATTGTTCACTTATATATAAGGTCTTGTCAATGTTAAAATGTGTGAAAAGAAGATGTTTTTGCATTTAATTCAGTTACAGCGGTACATTAATATATATGAAATAAAAACGCGAAAATAATGATTGATATTTAATCGTTTTTTAGATATTTAATTTGACAAGACATTCATTGTAGGTCTACCAGACATGAGCATCATTTAGTCGACAATTACTTTTAAATTATCCATATTAGTCCATAAAAATGTCTCGGTATAAAATATGCTCAGATTTGGTTGGTTGGTTGTAAAGGGTTTAACTGCCTTCTAACAGCTAAGAGCATGTATGTACCTGCATGTGTGCCGGGCACAGTATGTTGGTGTATTTGCCTACTTGTAATAGCAGGGATCTGATGTCGACTTCGTTGCAACAGCAAAGGTCATATCAAAGGTAACGGAATATGTTGTGGATACACTTTGTACTATTTCTGAGAAATACAGTAAAAAATATTTCAGTTACTACTTGCACAAATTAGCATGCTACAGTTATCAACATATCTGTATCGATGCATGAAAGTTCTGAACTAAAAGGTTAAAAAGTAAACCAAAGATTTGTGTATAATGATAATCAATTTCAAGCTGATGATTCAGTGATTTAAAGCTCTTGGGCTCTATGTACATAAGAATATTTCGACTTAATGAATAAAGTCAAGTAACTTCTTATAAGAAGTTCAAGATGAAGAAAACTTTGCTGCTTTAGAGAAAAGTTTGAAAATAAAACTATAGATTTAAAAAAAAACAACTCCAGTTTTCAACTTGCTTTACATTTATTTGATGTAAGACTGACAGGTTAATCTTAATATAATGCTCTGCATGCATTCTTTTGAAAGATGATTTAATTATTGTCCGTGGTTTAAAATTGAAATTCTAGACACATGACTAAACCCTTGTTTGTAATTGTTTACATTTCACATAACGGTTCAGGTGACGGGGACCTTGTTACAATACACTACATACATTCTTCAAATGATTGAGGTATACACTAACGGTTTAAAATTTACTGACTTTACAAGAATGTACACTATAGGTTAAAGTCAATGTAATATAATTATTGTACTCTGCCTACCTACCTTCTGTGCTGTGAATATATTTAAAACTTTATCACATCTTTGACGATTTTATAATAAACGGACTAGGCAGACTTTATTGAAAATCTTGCACATATTTGAACTACGAGCCAAAGGTGAAGGACAAGGTGACAGTTGCCCTTCATATAAAGCTCACTTTTACTAAATTCTGGGACACTGCGAACCCTCTGATGTTGATGCATGTAAACTTCACCTCTCATCAAAATATCTTTAACAGTATGTGATTTTACATCCTGGGCAATAAACAACAAAAGAATATCGAAGAGGAGTTTTATCTCATTTTCGAAAAAGGATAAAATAACACATGTTTTCACTCAAAGCTCAAAACTTCGTTCAACACAAATATCATTAGATTCCCATTCAATGCCCGTATATATAAGTGTGCCTTCGAAGGAATAAGCCTGGGCGGTGATAATAACACATTGATGTTGACCAGGAGAGACATTGATACCAACCCCATAGGGATACAGCACATTAAATCTAGCCCGTGTTTGATCGAAACCTGTGATGATGTTATTAGTGTACCAGAGATTTAATGGGGCATGCTATGGGGAACTGTCGATTCTATTGAAATCACAACATATCAGTAAAAGTAACGAAAAGTCTCAGTATAAAAAGCTTCAAGTGTGTTGATGAGATAAGTGACTGTTCGCATTACAACATTGTATAAAAAACTAAGTTGCCGTCTATAAGACACATTACGTTTTGCATTTAATATTTTAAAGAGCTGTATTTAATTTTAATATATTGTTGTAACATATAGTTTATAATTTATTTCAAACTACCATGATTGGTTTGCTTTGGTTTAATTTTGTTTAACTTCCTATTAACACCTGAGGTCATTTAAAGATGTGCCTCCGTGTGTTTACAGTATGCGTGCCTCCATGTGTGTAGTGTATGCATGCTTGTGTGTGTACATGCAGGAGACATGGTATGTTGTATGATTGCCTCCTTGTGATAGCGCGGATCTGATGCCGACTTATAGTGCTATCTCACTGAAATGCCATGCCGAAGGCACCCAGCACAGCATTTCTCCCGGTCACATTATACTGACAACGGGTGAAGCAGTTGTTGCCATTACCCTTAATGCTGAACGTTAAGCAGGGAATAACAAATATCATGTTTAAGGACTTTGGTATGTCCCGGCCAGAGGACAAAACCCATTGCCTTTCTCACCTGGGCGAACGCTCAACATTCAAGCCAAAAGGTAGGAAATAAAGATAGTTAGAAGTAGAAACAAAGATAATGATCCCAAATATTGCAATGGGGGCAGCAGATTTATTTTGGTCGCTTTTGTGTCCCGAAATAGAGGACACCAGAGCAAATCCCAAATTATGTAGGAGGTTCCGACATTAGTCGCCTCCTACGATACATGCCCTGAGTAACAGCAGGTGTATTCTTGTCCCGATCCTCCTTATGCAGGGGTAAACTACCATGATCCCGAAATGTAATTCATAATGAATTAAATATGGTACTTTAACCATCATTGAACACACGCACATACCTAAACATATTCACGACCAACAAATCTCTACGTTCAGGAACAATTAACTGGTAATTGTTTTAAGTTTGTCAGCAATAGTAATGTGTTACAGGGTCATAACAATATTTGCTAAAATAATCAATATCTATAAATAAAGTTTGATAGAGTTGTTATGCTTAGTTCAACCATTTCGAACAGTTCTCTGAACAGCAAACACGTGTAGACGATAATGAAGTCGATGACGTCATAAAAGAGATGGATGACGTTACAATATCCAAGGTATTTATAGTCTTACAACAACATATGCATCCTCAATGCATTACAATTAAAAAAAGGAATGTGCAAATGTAAATGGTTACGTATCAACAGAAAGGAATTCATCTCATTATGATGATCATTATTTATAATCAATCTACGAAAGAAAGAGTGCAATGAATAATCAATAGCCGATTGATAACAATTTGGTGGATATGCTACGAAAGAATTGCTGTTGAAATGTTAATTTAATTCCTTCAGGTGTTGTCCATGCGTGTGAACCTAGTTATTGGCAATACATCAAAACAAACCGGATAATAGCTGAGAGAAACATAAAATAAGAAAGATCAATATTTTTACTCCAACATTTTCTTTGATGGGTTACCATACAATTGAACGTCGAACTTGAAACACTGAGCCAATCACTGCTCCTATTTGTGTTATTTGACTTGTATTCATAATGCAATTTATATAATCGACATTATGCCACTGATAACTAGGCTGTTATGGGATACACTATTTATATTTAAAGGGCAGAAACAATTTGTTTTGTTTTGGTTTGGTCAAAATTCAAATAAACAGCTTACGTCATCCAATGCTTGCCCATTACCTATAACGGAAATAGTCCTTGGCGGTACACGGTAGGATGGTTTCACATAGATTTGCTTTGATAGTTTCAGTATCCGCACGCACTCTAGTTAGGTGATAGGTTATGACAAAACATACGACTGCAAACAGAAGATAAGGTTTTCATTTGCTAAAAGTAATGGAGTGATGACCATCGACCTGATTTAGATGTGTGGCCACCATCTGGACATCGTTTTTTTCTGTAGTCAGAGACGGCTCTCCCCATGGAAATAGGGCAATCTACATACAAATACATCTGAACCATATCCTCTCTTTTGCGTTTCACTCAATAATGGGGCACCTGATGGAATCAGTACAAATATACATAGTGAGTCGGGAATAGTTGTCTGTTTATTTAAACACATTATACAGCAACAAAGAAACTCGCATACCATTTTATTACGACGCAGTTTTATTAGCTAAGTGACACGTACAGCTATAGAGAACTGTTACCCGAGTGTTATCCAGTGGCCATGTGGTCTGAAAGATCAAAATACATAAGTAAAGTTGGTTACTTCAAGACCACATGCGTTGCAGAACATGTCATCAAATAAACTCTCAACACTAGGCTGAAGCGTGATATTACCAAGTAAGACGGTAAAAAGCGACGAAGTAAATAGATAGGAGAACAAAAAATAAGGGTTCAAAATGTTGTGCTTGATATAGCAGATTCATTTTGATTTAAGTCTCGCAGCAGAAGACCTTCAATAAAATCCATAAATCAGCAGGGTCTCCTGCACTTGTCGCCCCTTGTGAATCATAATGAAAGTAGTCTTACGAAAATAAAGTGAACCACAAGTTTAAGTATTTTCAAAATATCTAAAAGGGGAATATAAGTGATCGAACAGAATGTAAATGACGACATATTGATTTCAACTACTTTTTGATGCATCATATTCTACAAAGCTTACTACAATGCGAAACAAATCTCTGTAACAATAACACAACTTTGGTTAATTTAATTATGCTCTTGTGAAATTGAGAAGACCTTTATATGATACATTTCCATGTTTACAAAATTCAAAATTGATGTATTCCGTGCTTATTTATGTAACATAACCATAAATCGAATTTTGTATAATATTTGTTATATCTCTTATGGAAATAAAGACACTTACATTGGTTTTGCTTCACAAATTGCTCCCTGTAATAACGTGCATTCGTTATCATTCCAATGAAGGTGGATGTGTAGCTCCAGGCAATGTTCGTGTCCGTGAGCATTATTCGGTTCGTGCTCGCCCCACGCACAGAAATTGTTAGACCTACCACAATGGTGCATGGGAACGGGATTATTGCCTGCTATCCAAACCCAAGTATTGTTTTTGTTTACATCTGTACCTCCTATCCAAAACGATGCATCTGCAAAGTTAATTTTATGTGTTAAGATATGAAATGAAATTTGTAGAATGTACGAGTGTGTTAGGTGAATGTACGAGTGGGTTAGGTGAATGTACCAGCGGGTAAGGTGAATGCACGAGTGTGTTAGGTGAAGAAACGAGTGTGTTAGGTGAACGAGTGTGTTAAGGTGAATGAACGAGTGTGTTAGGTGAATGTGCAAGTGGCTTAGGTGAATAAACGAGTTTGTTATGTGAATGTACGAGTGTGTAAGGTGATTGTACGAGTGTGTAAGTTGAATGAACGAGTGTGTTAGGTGAAGGTATGAGTGTGTAAGTTGAATGTACGAGTGTGTTAGGTGAATGTACGAGTGGGTAAGGTGAATGAACGAGTGTGTTAAGGTGAATGAACGAGTGTGTTAAGGTGAATGAACGAGTGTGTTAGGTGAATGTGCAAGTGGCTTAGGTGAATGAACGAGTGTGTTAGGTGAATGTACGAGTGTGTTAGGTGAAGGTATGAGTGTGTAAGTTGAATGAACGAGTGTGTTAGGTGAATGTACGAGTGTGTTAGGTGAGTGAAGTAGTGGTTAAGGCATGCATCGAGCAAAACGAGAGTGAACGCAGTATACATTATATTCTCGTACTTTATCAGAGGAAAACATATTTGCCGAGTACAGAGAGCTTCAAAATGTTGTTTCTATTTTGTTTTACGGCACCATTTAATTCATTTAAGCCAAAAACATTGCTACATGTAACACATATAAAAAGTCAGAGGGGGAAGATCGTAGGTCCAGGTGGTTTATTTTGACCAATATTATCAACGCTAGTGATAACTATCATATTGAGACTACATTTGAACATGACGATACAAATATGATAGAAGCCTTTCAATCATTTGTCATATCATAAATCTTAACAGACCTATACATGTAACCATACATGTATAAACATATCGCTTAAACTATACAAATCAGAACATGTATAAATGTGACCTGGCGGAATGCTGTGCTGGGTGGCTTCGGCATGGCATTTCAGTGAGATAGCACTAAAAAGTTATCTTATCTTATCTTATCCGCGCTATCACGAGGAGGCAGGTACACCAACATACCATGTCTCCGTTACACATGCACGCTTCTACAACACACATGGAGGCACGTCCTTAAATGACCAAAGATGTGGATAGGACGTGTAATGTATTCATGTATGTGTGATAGTGTGATTGAGGCAAAGCTACTGTATATTGGTTTAATTGCCTCCTTTCGACAACGCGGATCTGATGCCGGCTTTATAGTGCTACTTCACTGAAATACCATACCGAAGGCACCTAGCATAGCATTCAGCCCGATTACATTATACTTACGAACAAGCTGTTGCCATTACCCGAAGTGCTGAACAGTGCACTTGCACTGACTGGGCATTATATTAATGAGTCATTCGGCGATCGGTCAATGAAAGAAAAATGAAATGAAAGGTGCGAAAGGTATTTTATATTAGGCTATACCTATATCTGTTAAAACAGACCAACTGTTTTTTGGTGGTTTAGAATTTTACATATATATTTGTTATATTATTTGAAAGATTACTATATTGTTAAATTGTATATTATATCTAACTTTTGTGGTAAAAAATATAATATCAGTCGTATAAATAAGTCGTTAAATAATATTCTTTTATGATATGTATTTTGCAGGAATATCTTTGATCTTATTCAAAGTCGAATTGTGTCATAAATTGGAGAAGCTAGGTAAGTTTGATTGGATGCGAACATGTTACTAGCAATGCAAGTTCATGTGACAACTTCATTACCTTTAAAACTATAAGTAATTTCACATAAAGAATACAAGTTTGTTAACAAATAACCAATGGATCTCGCATGTAAGGTTTTTAAATTACTAATTTCCCTGTCTATAACTGTTCTAATAAAGCATAATTTTCAAAATATCAATTAGCATACGTCGCCTCTGCACTTCTGCCTCAAGAAATGAATCCTCTGCTGCGTTATTAACTGTAGCCAAATGTCCACCAACATCAACGCAGTGTTGCTGAAAAAGAAATATACATCGATACACACGAACAATTACAAAGGTTTACTATTAAAACTTAATGGAAAAAAATAAAATAGTTTGACAACGGTTTGGCTTCTTCGCAATAGCCAAGGTCGTATGATAGCAGATAGTCGGCTTACGCAAAATACATTGGGATACAACAGGCCTATTGTATTTCCCAACCCAACAGCGTTTTTATTTTAGAAGTTTCGTTTTCAAAATAGCGTGACCTGGTGAGCAATGTGGATAATTTCGAGTGTGGTAACAACTCTTGAAATGGCATTTTAAAAAAGTTGCCGTTTAGCTGGCTTTTTGTAACATAAGCTAACATGATGTTACTTACCATGTGTTCGACCCATGTCTCAGACGAAGTGACGAAGAGGTAACACGACTGTTCAAATTGTATCCAACCATTACGACACTTTGCAGTAGCTAAATGTCAGGAATGTATATCTTAATAATTACTAATGCATCACATAGCAATGATATATGTCAAGATCAATTAAAAATATACTTTCATTCATTCACAATACTGACATTGATGCTTGTTATTAAATGTGCGTTTTCTTAAACTCCGCTATGAAAGAATAACAAGAAATATAACGAGAAGGCATGATTAACACACCGATTGAAAGGGTATTTGCTTTTTTAGAAGTAAGCTATTTATAATTTAATATTTTGTTTAGACATTTAATTGAAAAGAAGCCATTACTTACTTACTTTTCTTAACGGGAGGCAATGATTAAGTTATATCGGGCCTTACAACAATACTTAGGTACACAAGCATAACAGCACACTAGGTCAAGTCGAAAGTGGAAACGAGAAAGTCACAGTCAAAGACTGTATTACTGAATGCATTAATTTGAAACAATTTGGTTTGGTTTGTTTGTGTTTTACGTCCTATGAAGATCTATGGTAATTTAAGGACGTGTCAGGTTTTGGTGGTGGAGGAAAGCCGGAGGTCCTGGAGAAAAACCACCAACCTACGGCAAGTACCTGGTAACTGTCCCACGTAGGCCTCGAACCCGCGACCCTGTGGTGGAGGGCTAGTGGTAGCAGATTGTCAGACGCCTGAACCACTTAGCCACCGCGCCCCCTGATTTGAAACAAATGCCTGAACGATCATCAAATGAACCATTGATAAATGAAAGATTTATTTGATACAGTTGTTGTTAAATTATATTTTATGATTCTTAACACTCAATTGTTATTTACAGCAAGATTTGATACATTTTACAAGTAATCCGTAAGCTGTTTGTTTATTTTTATACCAACATTTTTAGTTCTAGTCTGATGTATTCGTTTCTTTTTATATATATTTTAAACAGTGTTGTTTGCTTAAAAATGACTCCCATTGTCGACGGGCCGTACGCTCAGGGAAACGTTGATTTCGGCACTTTTGATTAATAGAAGAGGCTTTATCATATGTTTCCTACATGACAGACAAAAGGGCTAAACATCTTGTCAAGAGGGTACCGATCATTATAAGAAGCCTTATCTTTGCAAAATTGTTAGAGGTCATTTCCTCTCTATGGTCTTCTGTGAAAGGGAGTTTTGAACCCAGAGTGGATTGAATGGCAACAATATTGTGTATATCATCTGGCCATCTCCTTTGTCGGTTACAATTGATACGAAATGGCAATATTGGGTTTTAAAACAAAGTTATTGATTTAGTTAGCAATATTCATTTGTAAGTTGCCTATAATTAACAGCACAGCAATGATGAGGTCATATCGGGCCTGCCAATCAAAATATGGGACAGTTACAAAACGTAAATGTAACTCCCTTAAAGGACGCTGAATGAATTGAGTTTTTTCAAATTTCGAAGTTTATGGCAGATGTATAGTCCAATTTCAATTGTGGATGAATCTCATCATTCATACATGTGTGTTATTCTGCACTTAATCACATGTGTCGATAGTGGAACCAGGATTGCAAAATAACCCGCCTTCATAATCCTCATTTATTAACACGAGTATTTATCCGTGTTTGTTGCACTTCCATCTTACGAATATATCATCTGCATGGTTTATTTATTGCAGATTACATTGGTACAAGCTGAAATGTGTGAGAAGTAAAGCCACTCTTCTCTTGTGAGGGCAAAAATATCAATTTAATACAAACACGTAACACATTCGGTCAAGTTATTTGTTTACGGTAGACACAATCTACATACCTGTCCCGTATCGAGGACAAAACTGAACAGATAGCAGATAAGGATAAAGCTTGTAATCGGACAAACTTTTCAAAGGAAAAGACACATATCTTACCTTCCGTATGATGCACTCCCAAACCGAATATAACAAATTTCAAAGCCAGAAATGCAAAATGGAGTCTAGCCATGTCTGGGTGAAGGATATCAGGGACGGGCGTACTAAATGCCTGAAGGACGCACATTGAGATAAGATCATGTTCATTGTAAAGTCATAAGATAAAATTGTTTGTACTGAGCGAACTGTTGGCTCTTTAGGAAATACAATGTTGTTTTCATCGCATGTTATATATAGGTTAAGCTCTATTAACGTTTACATTTATAACATAAGCAGATTTTGTAAAAAAATAATTGGCAGCACGAAAACTTTTAGGAGATAATAAATACATGCGTTGTTTGCAATTTAACCGTATTTTGTTATCAATGTGTAAACGAAATAGCAAAACAGTTTTGAGAACGCACATAGATAATACCTATGTCATATTTTATTAACGGAAGATAAGCCTTATTGGTAGGCATGGGACGACCTTTTGAATTCACCAAAATTTAACAACCGCGTATCACCTTTATCTGTAATAAATACTTTTTTATTTGAAGAATCCAGGGTTTCCTTTTTGTCTCCTGCTCAAAACACTTAGAACACTGAAGAAATCACAATTGACCTCCCTTTTGAAAGGGCATTTAACAAACAAACAAGCATAGAAAATGCTTTTAATGAAGATCATTTCATAAATTGAATTATTGTTTATTGATAATAATTCCTCTACTGCTACAGCATACATATACGTTTTTTTCCCTATTTCAGTTAAAGGTATTTTTGTATTTGTCACTCAGCTATATCTGTTTTGGTAAAGTATTGTTCTACGGTCTATATTTAATTTGAGTTATATGGGCTTGACAATACATGTACGGTCAAGAAAAGACGTTCACAAACAAGGAATACATAAAGAGTGTTTTTATAAAATGCGAAAATCAATTAAAGTCAACAAATTTGTAGTATGATAATTATATCTTCTGGTAAAATTCAATTAACGATTTTTATTTGTTTAGTCTTAACGGGCCCTTGGCACAAGGTCATTTTTGACAATATGCATAAAAAATAAATTAAAAAGACGTTATCAACATCAAACGCAAAGAAAATGTTAAAATTGGCAAGATGTAAATATCGAAATTGTGGAAGTAGTATTAACGCTACATTATTATGTAACGGTCCATTTCCTGTATGTACAAGGCAATAGTTGTCACATGGACTTGTTCAAAACATTCTTTCATGTTTGTACATTGACAAAAATATCAAGAACCTATTTCAGATCACAATATGTGAACATGTAATGTTCAACAGTGTATGGAGGTATACAAACCAAGTAAGGTAAGCCTTCACCAGTTAGCAAGTGTGGATGACTAATATATGTATGTCTCGTTCTGTTTCGGACCAAAACTAATTATCATTTCCTATTGATTTTATGACAGTACAATTGTAACACCGTTTACCCAATAATATGAAATGAATTAACAGAATGAACTCAGAATATGCGTTGACGAAGTATGCTCTGTATTTAACATATTTTGTGAGAACCTCAACATTTTAAAGGGGAAAACAAAATTTCGGTATTTTTCTATCATCTTTTCGACTTATATTTTGACAAAAAATATATGAATATAATATGGTTGCCCATTCAACTTTAGTATCTTCACGAAACGGTCTTAAAACGAAACTATGACAAAATCTAGCGATGACGGGTTTAGCATGTGTTGTCGGTTACTGCCAGGCTTGTATCATTTCAAAGAATTTGTTAATGGAATATGTAAACATGGCATCATCAAGAAAGAACTGATTGAGTAGAGAACGTATTGAGTTTTTGGATACATTGGTGAAGATTGAATATTACCCTATATACATAGATCTCTATCATAAACCTACAGACAAGCTGATGTATGTCGGTATGACACCTTCCATCCGGCCCCACCAAGAAGAATATTGCATTCGGTCTTGAACCTATGTTACAGCGTACCTGTGATAAGGACGAAGACAACGATACGTATAGAGCAGACCTCGAATCCCAGCTACGAATGTGTGGTTAATACAGAAAGTAGAGGGGATAAAGAGGGAAAATCCTCAGGCAAATATGTTCCGGAAAGAAGCATCGGGTAGTGTACCTATGGTTGTTACGTTTTCAAAACATTTACCCGATGTTTCCCGTCTAATAAGGAATCAGCATCATATACTACAGAAGTGAAGACGCCTTAATTCAATCTTTCATCAACCGCCTTTGGTAGTGTTTCAGGGGAGGAAACACTTTTGAGTGATGTGCTTGTAGATGACAAGACAAACAAAATTGTCAATAAAAATGTATCTGTTGTTGCTTTGCTTGAAGATAAATCATTAATTTCCTGGTCAGTAGCACTACTCGCATTGCGAGTTACAGCTCGGTAGAGTATTGATAGTGTACTTATATGAATACATGTTCTACCTCATGTTTGGTATGCAGAAATCTCTTTTTGGTTGTATATGTGGATGAGACAGAACGCTCGTTAGAATAACAGTTCAAACAGACATTTGAGACGTAACACTGAAGGCCCAAAACAAAATGTCCATTCCGACCATTCATACGATGATGTGGAGTGGCGATGCTACGGTGATTACACAAGTTAGGCAAGTCATATAGACACTAAGTTAAAGACATATTGATTAGGGAATTTATTACCAATTTTCCACATTGATTTGATATCCAGAGAAGATGTTGATGTTGACTCTGGACATTGTTCTGACGTCGTGCTTTTATGACGTCATAATATTTAACGAGATAATGTGGGGACACACTTTTGTACGTCATTTCCGCTACAAATGACGCAAGATAGATACAACTTGACTACATTACTAACTTTCGTAATTGAAAAAGGCCAGGAGGCTGAATTAACAATTGTTTTATCATTTTCCATCTACGGTATCAACTGTTGTTTAAAATTGTTCATTTGTTCAAAAATATAAGATTAACCCTAAACAACTTTACATTTGAAGATGGCATTTTTCTTCAACCATTTTGTTTGTTTTATGTCGTTTCTGTTAATACATCTATCTTTAATTGGCCCTAATACCTACCCATTATTTGCCTCACGGCATCTACGGTGTTAATAGGTCGTTGGAAATGAAATAACCAACTAACTGTTGTCAAATGACTGACGTTGGAGATATGGGTTCAAGTTGACCACCGTAACTTCTAATTGGCTGCGACACGAAGTAAAGGTATAACTTAATATCTATTCGGCTAATTTTGTTGACACTTAAACATTTAAAAAGCTGAGAAAATTAAGATCGTTTATTTTCATTTGGAACGTCGATTTCGATAAAACTTTGTGTGTCGCTTCGACATACAGCGAGATACAGCAGGTCAATGTTTTGCTGAACTCTCCAGCAGGCTCAGGGATTACCTTGTTTTTTCCAATGTAAACGAGACAGGTGAATATGCGTAGCTGTAATTAAGTATAACTAACTAAACAGGTACATGATAACCTCTTCGAGGTAAACAATATTTTATTGATAATTGTAACCGAGGTATTGATTGAGTAGATTGGGCTGACTGCAACTATAACTTCCAATTGCTCTAACGTCCTATAACGATGCATACTGACACTCACAAGCATGGGAGAGTTGCCTCCCGGTGAATTGCCGTTACAATAGACATCATTTGAACATTTAATGTATCTATTTGTCCTTTTGATAAGTTGAGCTACTCTGTTATTCTAATGATACTGCTGTAGTTTTGGTTTAGATTTAAAACTGGAACCGTTGGAAAATCTTTGAAACTCTTCGTTGTTACTTGCGGTTGCCTAACAGCTACTGAATGGTACATTTGCACGCAATTCAAGAAGGGGACTGTAATACTGAGGAAAGATGACGTTTTATTTTACTGATCATTCCCACTTAAATAAAGCTGTGGTAGAATGGTGGCGCTGGAAGTTCAGTGGCCCGTCCGTAAACTGCGCACTGCTTGAATACACAGGGACTTTCCCGCCACGCATACCGAACAGCAGTTATGGTCACGTGGCCACACTGACTTGTGTTTTGAGTGACAGATGCTACATTGTGTGATATTATTGGTGCATGTTTCCAATTTCCGTTGTTTTGATTATAATGCGCTGCTGAACAACATACCTATAGGTGGAGAATTGATAATGTTACTCAAAAAAATCTTTGAACAAAAATAAATAACTCATCTCTAATATTTCACATAAGATCTTATGTTAATCCCACTGATACTCTAAGTCTCTATAGAGGTGATTCGTATCCTGCTGTGTCTTCAAAGTAATGGTTAAAAACTCTGCTAATTATGTATTTTTTGTAAGATTTTGAAATAGCTGCCCAATACAAATGCGTCAGCGTTCTTCTGCACTCGTCTGTCACAATCCGTATACAAGAACTGAACGCTTGAAATCGGTAACTGTGAGGCAATGTGTAATCCGTATTGCTACTGACAAAGGGGGTAACTCTCATTATTTAACTATACCGTAACAATTGCTCAACACAATTGCATCTATGTGGATTTACTGTTTTCAAAATTTCAAATGATGACATAAGAAAAAAAGTTGTTTTCAGTTTGAATCCGTAGGCAGGTACCAGTGTGTTACCATTATATTCAAGACCTAACTGGAAACTCCTGTCCAAATTACATGTAATTTATCGTATTATCTGACACATACCTCAAATTGGAGACGTTAGTATTGACCATGATAGAAGCTCGTCCCTGGTCATACTCGGTATGTTGATGTGCTTGCCTCCTAGTAATAGTGCGGATCTGATGTAGACTTATAATGCTTTCTCACTGAAATACCATGCCGAAAGCACCCAGCAACGCATTTCGCCCGGTCACATTATACTGACAACGGGTGAAGCAGTTGTTGCCATTCCACTTAATGCTTAACGTTAAGCAGGGAATAACAAATACCATTTTTAAGGATTTTGGTTTGTCCCGGCCAGAGGACAAAACCCATTGCCTTTCTCACCTGGACGAATGCTCAATATTCAAACCAAAAGTGAGGTGTTGCCAAGAAAGGCGCTAGGAAATAAAGGATAGTTAAAAGTAGAAAGAAATATAGTGATCCCAAATACTGCAACGGGGACAGCAGATTCATTTTGGTCGCTATTGTGTCCCCAAAATAGAGGACACCAGAGCAAATCCCCAATTCTGTAGGAGGTTCCGACATTAGTCGCCTCCTACGATACATGCCCTGAGTAACAGCATGTGTATTCGTGTCCCGATCCCTTATCTGTAGGGGTGAACTACCATGATCTAGAAATGCAATGCATAATGAATTAAATAGGGTACTTTAACCATCATTGAACACACGCACATACCTAGACATGCTGACGACCAACACATCTCTACGTTCAGGAACAATTAGCTGGTAATTGTTTTAAGTTTGTGAGCAATAACAATGTATTACAGGACCCTAACAATATTTGCTAAAATAATCAATATCTATAATTAAATTTTGAAAGAGTTGTTATGCTTAATTCAATTATTTCGAACAGTGCTCTGAACAGCAAATAAGTGTAGACGACAATTAAATCAGTGACGTCATAAAAGAGATTGATGACGTTACACTAGCAAATGTATTTATAATCTTACAACAACATATGCATCCTCAATGCACAATGAAAGGATGCAGTGCAAATGTAAATGGTTACGTATCAACAAAAAGGAATATATCTCATTTTGATAATCATTATTTATAATCAATCTCCGAAGGAAAGAGCGAAATGAATAATGAATATATGATTAATTACAATTTGGAGGATATGCTACGAAAAAATTGCTGTTGAAATGTTATTTAATTCCTTCAAATGTTGTCCATACGTGTGAACCTAGTGATTGGCAATACATCAAAACAAACCGGATAATAGCTGAGAGAAACATAAAATAAGAAAGATCAACATTTTTACTCCAACATTTTCTTAGGTGGGTAACCATACAATTGAACGTCGAACTTGAAACACTGAGCCAATCACTGCTCCTATTTGTGTTATTTGACTTGTGTTCAGAATGCAATTTTATATTCGAAGTATTTTAAGGTCAGAAACAATTTGTTTTGTTTTGGTTTTAAATGTTTTGTTTGGTTTTAAACTTTTGGTTTGGTCAAAATTCAAATAAATAGCTTACGTCACCCAATGCTTGCCCATTACCTATAACGGGAATAGTCCTTGGCGGTACACGATAGGATGGCTTCACATAGTTTGCTTTGATAGCTTCAGTATCCGTACGCACTCTAGTTAGGTGATAGGTTATGACAAAACATACGACTGCAAACAGAAGATAAGGTTTTCATTTGCTAAAAGTAATGGAGTGATGACTGACTGATTTAGATGTATGGCCACCATCTGGACATCGTTTTTTTCTGTAGTCAGAGACGGCTCTCCCTATGGGAATAGGGCAATCTACATACAGATACATCTGAACCCTATCCGCTCTTGTGCGTTTCACTCAATCACGGGGCACCTGATGGAATCAGTACAAATATACATAGTGAGTCGGGAATAGTTGGCTGTTTATTTAAACACCTTATACAGCAACAAAGAAACTCGCATACCATTTTATTACGACGCAGTTTTATTAGCTAAGTGACACGTACAGCTATAAAGAACTGTTACCCGAGTGTTATCCAGTGGCCATGTGGTCTGAAAGATCAAAATACATAAGTAAAGTTGGTTACTTCAAGACCACATGCGTTGCAGAACATGTCATCAAATAAACTCTCAACACTAAGCTGAAGCGTGATATTACCAAGTAAGATTGTACAAAGCGACGAAGTAAATAGATAGGAGAACAAAATATAAGGGTTCAAAATGATGTGATTGATATAGCAGATTTATTTTGATTTAAGTCTCGAAGCAGAGGACCTTCAATAAAATCCATAAATCGGGAGGGGTCTCCTGCACTTGTCGCCTCTTGTAAATCATAATGAAAGTAGTCTTACGGAAATATAGTGAACCACAAGTTTAAGTATTTTCAAAATATCTAAAATGGGAATGAAAGTGATCCAACAGAATGTAAATGACGAAATATTGATTTCAACTACTTTTTGATGCATCATGTTCTACAAAGCTTAGTACAATGCTAAACAAATCTCTGTACCAATAACACAACTTTGGTTAATTCAATTATGATCTTTTGAAATTGAGAAAACTTTTAGATGATACATTTCCATGTAAACAAAATTCAAAATTGATGTAATCCGTGGTTATTTATGTAACAAAACCATAAATCGAATTTTGTATAATATTTGTTATATCTCTTATGGAAATAAAGACACTTACTTTGGTTTTGCTTCACAAATTGCTCCGCGTGATAACGTGCATTCGTTATCATTCCAATGAACGTAGATGTTTAGCTCCAGGCAATGTTGGTGTCTGTGCAAATTATTCGGTTCGTCCTCGCCCCACGCACAGAAATTGTTAGACCTACCACAAGGGGGCATGGGAAGAGGTGTATTGTCTTCTATCCAAACCCAAGTGTTGTTTTTGTCTATATCTGTACCTCCTATCCAAAACGATACACCTGTAAAGTTAGAGTCTACTTTATGTGTTAAAACATGAAATGAAATTTGTAGAATGTGCGAGTGTGTTAGGTGAATGTACGAGTGTGTTAGGTGAATGAACGAGTGTGTTAGGGGAATGTACGAGTGTGTTAGGTGAATAAAGAGTTTGTTAGGTGAATGTACGGGTGTGTAAGGTGAATGTATGAGTGTATTAGGTGAATGTACGAGTGTGTTAGGTGAATGTACGAGTGTGTAAGGTGAATTGAGTGTATTAGGTGAATGTGTACGAGTGTGTAATGCGATTTTACGAGTGTGTTAGGTGAATGTACGAGTGTGTTAGGTGAATAAAGAGTTTGTTAGGTGAATGTACGAGTGTGTAAGGTGAATGTATGAGTGTATTAGGTGAATGTACGAGTGTGTAAGGTGAAGGTATGAGTGTATTAGGTGAATGTGCGAGTGTGTAAGGTGAAGGTATGAGTGTATTAGGTGAATGTACGAGGGTGTTAGGGGAATAAAGAGTTTGTTAGGTGACTGTACGAGGGTGTAATGTGATTTTACGGGTGTGTTAGGGGAATGTACGAGTGTGTTATGTGAATGTATGAATATATTAGGTGAATGTATGAATATAATAGGTGAATGTACGAGTGTGTAAGGTGAATAAAGAGTTTGTTAGGTGACTGTACGAGTGTGTAATGTGATTTTACGGGTGTGTTAGGTGAATGTACGAGTGTGTTAGGTGAATGTACGAGTGTGCTAGGTGACTGTACGAGTGTGTAATGTGATTTTATGAGTGTGTTAGGTGAATGTACGAGTGTGTTAGGTGAATGAACGAGTGTGTAAGGTGAATACAGAGTTTTTTTGTGACTGTACGAGTGTGTAATGTGATTTTTCGAGCGTGTAATGTGATTTTACGAGTGTGTAAGGTGACTGTACGAGTGTTGTAGGTGAATATACGAGTATGTAAGGTGAATGTACGAGTGTGTTAGGTGAATGATGTAGTGGTTAATGCATGCATCGGGCAAAACGAGCGTAAGCGTAGTATACATTAGATTCACGTTCTTTTTCAGAGGAAACAAATGTTTGCCGAGTACAGAAAACTTCATTTTTTTCTGTTTTGTTTTTGTTTTACGGCACAAATGTAGCTCCAGGTTGTTTATTTTGACCAATATTATCAACGCTATTGATACAATTCGTCAAATGGTCTCGTGAAACTATCATATTGAGATGCCGATATACAAAAGTGTAAGTATGAAAGAGGCATTTATATCATTTGTAATATCACAAACTTTATCAGACCTATACTTGTAAGCATACATGTACCACAATACCGCTTGTACTGTACACACCAGAACATGTTACAGCTTGTTCCGAATTATTCTGACGATTTATCGACTTTTTTATATCGGTCTGTCGTCGATTTACGTCTGAACTCCGGCCCTCTATAATATGCGGGAATTAAGCGACCGCGCCTGGGTCGCTCTTCGAACTGATATTTTAGTAACAAATCGTCACCTTCACCCACATGTCGCACATGGATCGAAAGAAACAAAACGTCAGAATAATTCGGACTAGTTACAGTTTTTGTCTAACTAATAACAACTTCTGTCTCCAGGACGGACCATATCAAAGTCTTTGAAAATAGCAGTTGCTATTCCCTACTTAACGTCTAGCATTTAGGGGATGGTAACTTCTGATTCACCCGGAATAATGTGACCGGGTGGAATGCTGTGCTGGGTGCCTTCGGCATGGTATTTCAGTGAGATAGCACTATACAGTTGGCAACATAACCGCTCTATCACTAGGAGGCAGGTACACCAACATACCATGTATTCGTCATACATGCACACCTCTTCAACACACATGGAGGCACGTCCTTAAAGGACCAACTTTGTTGATTGGACACTAAACAAAATGAAATTAACCAAACTAAAATAACTCAAATGTCTGGATATTTATCGTCTTTATGTTTTAGATTTGCCGTTTTTAAATCGTTTTTGATGTTATAAACAGCTTAGGTCATTTCAGTACGTGCCTCCATGTGTGTTATGTATTCATGCATGTGTGATGGTGTGATCGAGGCAAAGCTACCGTATATTGGTTTGATTGCCTCCTTTCGATAACGCGGATCTGATGCCGGCTTTATAGTGCTACTTCACTAAAATATAATACCAAAGGCACCTAGCATAGCATTCAGCCCGATCTCATTTTACTGACGAACAAACTGTTGCCATTACCCTAAGTGCTTAACACTGCACGTGCACTTTCAATGACTGGGCATTATATTAATGAGTCATTCGGCGATTGGTCAATGAAAGAAAAATATAGTAGAATGAGGGCAAATGAAAGGTGCGAGCTGGAATTTTAAACAAAATGACATATAACAATCAACAAGGTTAAATACAAAATTGTAAATCTTTTAAACAAAAGTGGCTATATCTATATCTATTTAAACAGACCAACTGTTTTTAAGTGGTTTAGAATTTTTATGTATATATTTATTCTATTATTTGAAAGTGTTAAATTGTATATTATATATACATTGTAGCTGAACAATTTGTGGTAAAAAATATAATATCAGTCGTCCAAATTAGTCGTTTAATAATAATCTTTTATTATATGTATTCGTAGTCGAATTGTGTCATAAGTTGGAGAATCTCGGTAAGTTTAATTGGATGCAAACATGTGACTAGCAAGGCAAGTTGATGTGCCAACTTTA
Source organism: Mizuhopecten yessoensis (assembly GCF_002113885.1). Lineage (NCBI taxonomy): Eukaryota > Metazoa > Mollusca > Bivalvia > Pectinida > Pectinidae > Mizuhopecten > Mizuhopecten yessoensis. The sequence goes on from NW_018408021.1 coordinate 360,665, forward strand.
TTACCTTTATAACCATAAGTGTTTTCACATAACCAATGCAACTCGCATGAAAGGTTTTTAAATTACTCATTTCCCTGTCTATAACTGGTCTAATAAAGCATAGTTTTAAAAATATCCATTAGCATACGTCGCCTCTGCACTTCTGCCTCAAGAAATGAATTCTCTGCTGCGTTGTTAACTGTCGCCAAATGTCCATCAACATCAATACAGTGTTGCTGAAAAAGAAATATGCATCGATACACACGGACAATTACAAAGGTTTACTATTAAAGCTAAAGGGGAAAACTTGTTTGACAACGGTTTCGTTTCTTCGCAATAGCCAAGGTCGTATGAGGGCGGATAGGGCCGCACAGAGCAGCTTTCAAAAGTTATCTCAATCTCAATAAATCGTCCAACAACCGGTGAAGGAGATGTGCTTACAGGGTTTCTTGAGCACAAATGAAGGTTTCAAGGCCAAACTCCATAAAACTAAGCGAATCGTTCTTCATGTATAACGTTTACTTAGCTATGAAAATCAATCGAACAGTGAAGAAAAAGTTTCGCTTAAAAGGTTTTTGGAGCCAAACTGTAAAGTTTCAAGGGCGAAATCCAACAAACGGTTCATAGTTTCTTGAGAAGAAATAACAGTCTCGATGACCATATATAACCCTAAAAAATCAAAATCCCCAAATGCCCTTCGTCATGCACATCTTCATATGATTTACCTTCGCTGTGCCAAGTAACGTAAAATAAAAATAAAACAAACAAAAAGAAAGGACGACTTTCTCTCTACGGTTCGCTTTGCTTCTTTTTGGCAAACACAAGCGCTATTTGTTTAGTGTGTGCCTTGATTTGCCGATGTTCTTCAACGTCTTTGTTACAGCTTAGGTCATACCAAGATTGGTGAAGAAAATTGTCAGCTTATCAGATGACAATGCAGACAACATCCATATTCTGCAAAATGTTCCATTATAGTCGGCTTTCGAAAAATACATTGGGATACAGCAGGAATATTGTATTCCCCAACCGTACAGGTGTTGTTTGTTCCGAAGTTTTATATTCAAAATAACGTGATATTGTGAGCAAAGTAGATCATTTCAAGTGTGGTAACAACTCTTGGAATGGTATTTTCAACAATTTGCCTTTCAGATGGCTTTTTGTAACATAAGCTGAAATGATGTTACTTACCATGTGTTCGACCCATGTCTCAGACGAAGTGACAAAGAGGTAACATGATTGTTCATACTGTATCCAACCATCACGACACTTTGCAATAGCTAAATGAATGGAATATGTATGTCAACATATCAACAGTAATATAACGAGAAGGCATAATTTACACACCATTTATTTTTTGGGAAAATATGTTTGACAGTTAAAGGTGAAATAATTTTCCTGGAGCAACAAATCATAAGAGATATTGAAAAGTAAGGTGTTAGTTACTTCCTTTCTTAACGGAAGGCAATGCTTAAGTTATATCGGACCCTGAAAAAATAATTAGGTGCACTATCAAAACATCACACCAGGTCATGTCGGAATACGTGGAAACGAGAAAGTCACAGTCAAATATTTTATCAATGAATGCAATAGTTTGACACAAATCCCTGAACGATTCTTCAATATTGAACCATCGGTGAATGAAAATTTTATTTGATTCAGTTGTTGATCCATTATAATAAGTATATGATTATTAACACTTAATTGATTTGTACAGTAAGATTTGTTACATTTTACAAGCAATTCGTATGATGCTTGTTTATTTTTACACCAACATATTTAATTCTTGTTTGATGTACTCTTTTCAGTTAACATCTTATTTTTAATGATGTTGTTTGCCTAAAAATGACTCCCATTGTCGACGGTCGTACGCTCACAGTGATATGTTGATACAAACATATTTTCATATCAGGCACGTTAGAGTATCTGTCTTGAATCTTACTATATCGGCACTGTTGATCAATAGGTGAGGCACTATCATATGTTCGTTACATGGATAACAAAAGGGCTTATCATCTCGCCACGAAACCTTCGCAAAGTTGTGAGAGGACAATGTCTTCTCTACGGTCTTCTGTGATAGCGAGTTTTGTCCAAGATTGGATTGAATGGCAACAATTTTTTGATATCAACTGACGATCTCCTTTGGCAGTTACATTTGATGCAAAATGGCAAAATTAGGTTTTAAAAGAGATTTATTGATTTGTAACTTAAGTGTTGTTTTTGCACATAAGTTTGGATTAATTGATACCAAAATTACCTTACACCATGCAATCCTTGTAAGTGAGAAATATTTATTTATAAGTTGCCTTTAATTAATAGCACAGCAATAATGATGAGGTCACAGTTACAAAACGTAAGTCCCTAAAAGGACGCTGAATGAATAACAAGTTTTTTTCAAAATTTGCATTTTATGGCAGATGTAATGCCAAGTTTCAATTGTGGATGCATCTCATCATTCATACATGTGTGTTAGTCTGCACCTAAATACATGTGTCGATAGTGGGACCAGGATTGCGAAATGACCCGCCTTCATAATCCTCATTTATTAAAACGAGTATTTATCCGTGTTTGTTGCACTTCCATCTTACGAATCTATCATCTGCATGGTTAATTTATTGCAGATTATACTGGTACAAGCTGAAATGTTGGAGAAGTAAAGCCACTCTTCTCTGGTGAGAGCAAAAATATCAATTCAATACAAACACGTAGCACATTCGGTAAAGGTATTTTTTACGGTAGACACAATCTACATACCTGTCCCGTATCGGTGACAAAACTGAACAGAAAGCGGTTAGAGATACAGCTTGTAATCGGGCAAACTTTTCAAAGGCAAAGACACATATCTTACCTTCCGTATGATGCCATCCCAAACCAAATATAACAAACTTCAACGCCAGAAATGTAAAATGGAGTCTAGCCATGTCTGGATGAAGGATATCAGGGACGGGCGTACATGTACTAAATGTCTGAAGGACGCACATTGAGATAAGATCATGCTCATTGTAAAGTCAAAAGATAAAATTGTTTGTACTGAGCGAACTTTTGGCTTTTATGAAATACAATGTTTTTTTCATCGCATGATATATTTAGGTTAAGCTCTATTAACGTTTCAATACATAATCTTAATGCAATTACAATGTGCTTTTAGCAGATAACTACATGTGTTGTTTGCAATTTAACCGTATTTTGATATCAATGTGTAAACTAAAGAGCAAACCGCTAATAGAAACAACGTTTTGGGAACGCACATAGATAATATCTATGTCACATTTTATTAACGGAAGATAAGCCTTATTTACAGACATGGGACGACCTTTTTAATTCGACAAATTTTAACAAGCGTGTTTCGGCTTTATCTGTAATAAATACTTATTTGCAGAATCCAGTGTTTTCTTTTTGTCTTCTGCTAAGAGAACACTGAAGAAATCAAAATTGACCTCCCTTTTGCAAGGACATTTAACAAACAAACAAACATAGAAAATGCTTTTAATGAAGATTATTTCATGAACTGAATTATTGTTTTTTGTAATAATTCCTTTATTGTGACAGCATAAAGATACGTTTTTCCCCTATTTCATTTAAAGGTGTGTTTGTATTTGTCACTCATCTATATCTGTTTTGTTAAAGTATTGTTCTACGGTTTATATTTAATTTGAGTTATATGGGCCTGACGATACATATACCATCGAACAAGACGTTCACAAACAAGGAATACATAAAGAGTGTTTTTATAAAATGCGAAAATCAATTAAAGTCAACATTTGTAGCATGATAATTACAACTTCTGGTAAAATTCAATTAACGATTTTGAATTTGTTTAGTCTTAACGGGGTCCTTGGCACAAGGTCAATTTTGGCATTCAGAGTAAAAAAGAAATTCAAAAGTCGATACCAACTTTAAACGCAAAGAAAATGTTAAAATTGGCAAGATGTAAATAGCGAAATTGTTGAAGTAGTATTAATAGTATAGTATAATGTAACGGCCCATTTCCTGTTTGCACAAGGCAAATATTTGTCATTTGTTTCATGTTTGTACATTAACATAAATATCACGAACCTATTTCAGATCTCAACATGTGAACATGTAATGTTCAACAGTATATGGAGGTATACAAACCAAGTAAGGTAAGCAAGTTAGCAAGTGTGGATGACTAATATATGTATGCCTCATTATGTTTCGGACCAAAACTAAATATCATTTTCTAATTTGTTTTATGAAAATAACACCGTTTACCTAATATATAAAATGACTTAACATAATTAACTCAGAATATGTATTGATGGAGAATGCTTTGTATTTGACATCTTTTGTGAGAACCTCAACATCCTATAGGGGAAAACAAAATTTCGGTATTTTTCTTTCATCTTTTCGACTTATATTTTGACAAAAAATATATGAACATAATATGGTTGCCAATTCAACTTTAGTATCCTTCAGAAACGGTCTTAAAACAAAACTATGACAAAATCTAGCGATGACGGGTTTAGCGTGTGTTGTCGGTTACTGCCAGGCTTGTATCATTTCACAGAGTTTGTTAATGAAATACGTAAACATAGCATCATCAAGATAAAACTCGGAAGGAGTAGAGAACGTATTGAGTTATTGGATACATTGGTGAAGATTGAATATTACCGTATATATATATATATATATATAGATCTCTATAATAAATCCACAGACAAGCTGATGTTTGTCGGAATGACACCTATCAACCGGTCCCCACCAAGAAGAATATTGCATTCGGTCTCGAACTTATGTTACAGCGTATCTGTGATAAGGATGAAGACAACGATAAGTATAGAGCAGGGCTCGAATCCCAGCTACGAAAGTGTGGTTAATACAGAGAGTAGAGGGGACCAAGGGAGAGAATCCTCAGGCAAATATGATCCGAAAAGAAGCATCGGGAAGTGTACCTATGTTGTTACGTTTTCAAAACATTTACCCAATGTATCCTGTCTAATAAGGAATCATCACCATATACTACAGAAGTGAAGACGCCTAAATTCAATCTTTCATCAACCACCTTTGGTAGTGTTTCAGGGGAGGAAACACTTTTTAGTGATGTGCTTGTAGATGACAAGACAAACAAAATTGTCAACGAAAATGTATCTGTTGTTGCTTTGCTTGAAGATAAATCATTAATTTCCTGGTCAGTAACACTACTCGCATTTCAAATTACAGCTCGGTAGAGTATGGATAGTGTACTTACAGAAATACATGTTCTACCTAATGTTTGGTATGCAGAAAATGATTGTTTGGTTGTATATGTGGATGAGACAGAACGCTCGTTAGAAGAACGGTTCGAAAAACCTGTGAGAGACGTCACACTGAAGGCAAAAAAAGTATATACATCAATAGGCTGATGAGAGAGAGACCTGACTCTCGACATTGTGTTGACGTCTTGTGATTCTGACGTCGTGCTTTTATGTCGTCATAGATTTAAAGAGATAATGTGACGTCTCAATTTTGTACGTCATTTCCGCTATCAATGAAGCAAAATAGATGTAACTTGATTCAATTGCTAGCTTTCGCAACTGAAGCAGGCCAGGAGGCCGAATTATTGGGACTTAGAGTGACAATTGTTTTATCATTTTCCATCTACGGAAATCAACGGTTATTTAAAATTGTTTGTTTGTTCAAAAAGATATGATCATCCCTAAACAACTTTACTTTTGAAGATGGCATTTGTCTTTAACCATTTTGTTTGTTTTATGTCGTTTCTGTTAATACATCTACCTTTAATTGGCCCTAATACCTACCCATTTTTGGCCTCAACGCATCTACAGTGTTAATAGGCCGTTGGAAATGAAATAACCAACTAACTGTTGTCAAATGACTGACGTTGGAGATATGGGTTCAAGTTGACCACCGTATATTTTACTTAGCTGAGACACGAAATACAGGACACTTTAACTTTTAAAAAGCTGAGAAAATTAAGATCGTTTATTTTCATTTGGACCGTCGTATTCGATAAACCTTTGTGTGTCGCTTCGACATGCAGCAAGTTACAGCAGTTAAATATTTTCGCAGAACTCTCCAGCAGGTTCAGGGATTCACTGCTTTTTTCCAATGTAAACGGGACAGGTGAATATGCGTAGAAGTAATTAAATATAACTAATTAAACAGGTGCATGATATCCTCATCGAGGTAAACAATATTTTATTGATAACTGTAACTGAGGTATTGATTAATTGATTAGATTGGTCAGACTGCAACTATAATTTCCAATTGTTCTAACGTCCTATAACGGTGCATACTGACACTCACAAGCATGGAAGAGTTGGCTCCCTTCCTACCGGTGAATCGCCGTTACAATAGACATCATTTGAACATTTCATGCATCTGTTTGTCCTTTTGATAAGTTGAGCTACTCTGTTATTCTAATGGTACTGCTCTAGTTTTGGTTTAGATTTAAAGGGACAATTTAGTGTAAGTTTTTTTATAACCTTGTCAAATAAATCTTCATGATTATGTAGTTTGATACTCCCTATGAACAATTGATGTCGAGGCATTGACAAGAGACAATTTTTTCTTGGCGTTTTTATTCAGTAGAAATCCTTAACTGTACAGCCGTATGTTTTAGCGGCATCTGTCTGTGAATTTCTATCTAACAAAAATGTCTTTCCAGCTGAGGAGAGAAGGTGACTTCTGATTTTATTCGCATAGCCTCTCTGAATGCATATATTCTGAATCAAAATCATCTTCCATTAACATATAAAACATCGTTAGAAATGAGTGGTCTGTTGTACGTTTAAACCTATTGATATCGTACTTTCTGTGGATTGAAATTTTCCCTGCGGCACCCTCTCAGTGCGTGCATGCTCTGATTGAACCTGTTTGTTTTTATTCAAATCCAAATGTGAACAGAAATATCTGATTAAAGGTTTATATTTTTGAAACTTATAAGTACAACAATGTGATACAAATGTAAGTGTGAACTAAGACTCAAAACTGACACTGTGTTGTCGGTCGACAGCGTAGTGCTGTACATGCTTACTTCTCATTGAAAGGCCCGGTTATCGCGCTATTTCGGTCGTAGCTATTTTCACCACCGGTTTTCCGAAAAGATGAAACTGACCACACTGGACGGCGGCTTCAGGTCATATCATTATCAACTATGTAAACTTTTGTTAGGAGATATACATTTTCAGTATCGACTATTTTTCAGGTAATCAAAAAACTTTCTTCATTAAATAAAAAAGTATAATCCAACGTGACCAGTGTTTACTGATGGGAAGTGGGTGTTTTGGGCCACTTTCCTTCAGTAAACCTACTGAAATACTGATCAATACTTTTTTGTTCATTGTTTGTCACGCTTCAGGTCTCAACACTTCAATTTGTGTTAGATACATGTACATGTACTTGTTTTCGTGTCTGTCATGATGATCAGTATCGTTATTTCTAAAAGTTGAAAAACGAGCCAATTCGTTAAAATTGAATGAGGACAATTAAGAATGTCCTGATCTATTTAAAGAAAACTGAAACCGTTGGAAAATCTGAATGGTACATTTGCACGCAATTCAAGACGGAGACCGTAATACTGTGGAAAGCTGACGTTTTATTTTACTGATCATGCACACTTAAAGAAAGCTGTGGTAGAATGGTGGCGCTGGAAGGTCAGTGTCCCGTCCGTAAACTGCGCACTGTTTGAATACACAGGGACTTTCCCGCCACGCATACCGAACTGCAGCTACGGTCACGTGGCCACACTGACTTGTGTTTAGAGTGACAGATGCCACATTGTGTGATATCATTGGTGCAGGTTTCCAATTTCCGGTGTTTTGATTACAATGCGCTGCTGAACAGCATACCTGTAGGTGGAGAATTGATAATGTTACTCAAAATAATCTTTGATCAAAAATAAATACTCATCTCTAATATTTCACATAAGATATCATGTTAATCTCACTGATACTCTAAGTCTCTATAGAGGTGATTCGTATTCTGCTTTGTGTCTTAGTAATTGTAAAAAACCCTGATAATTATGTATTTTTTATAAGATTTTGAAATAGCTGCCCAATACATATGCGTCAGCGTTCTTCTGCAGTCGTCTGTCACAATCTGTATACAAGAACTGAGCGCTTGAAATCGGGAACTGTGATATGTGTATTCCGTATCGCTACTGACAAAGGGGGTAACTCTCATTATTTAAATATACCGTAAAAAATGCTCAACACAATTATATCTATTTGGATTTACTGTTTTCAAAATTTTAAATGATGACATATGAAAAAAGGTTGTTTTCAGTTTGAATCCGTAGGCAGGTACCAGTGTGTTTCCATTATATTCAAGACCTAACTAGAAACTCCTGTCCGAATAACAGGTAATTTACCGTATTATCTGACACATACCTCGAAATTGGAGACGTTAGCATTGACCATGATAGGAACTCGTCCCTGGTCATACTCTATATTCAAAGAATGACCTGTCAAACGATAGTCCGATGGGAAAGGACCTTGGAACTCCAACCCTGACTGGTGGTATGCCACCCCCAGAGCTGATAGTGCCAGACGGGAAGCTACGTCATGCTTGAAACGGGGATGGATGCTAAATTGAGAAACAGAAACATCTGTATTAGTAATATGAAAATATTATATAATTGCATCTTCAGGTCAAAGTACAAGTTAACTGTCAAAATATAATAGTTTGTGCAAGTAAAAGAAAAAACTTCAGTCAAAATTGACGAGATTCTATGAATTTCACTGAGAGACTTGGTATAGTTAAGGGTTTGTTTGGGGTTTAACGTCCTCGTGGGTGCCTTGGCCTTGAAAGATGAGTACATAAGTTGCTGCTAGATTTAATCTGCTTACATTGATGAACAAAACTGATATACGGATTGATATGTGGTCGTGTTGAGAGGCACGAGTCTTACGCATCACCAAAATGTATCTGGAGAGACACATAGGTATCAAGGGAATGACTAGCCTGTGCGTATTCATGGTCTATGCATGCATCGATTTAGCAATCAAGCTAAGACTGACACTTGCCAATATGAATACGCAGATAAATTCGTCTGAAAATCAATTATATTTAGGAGCGGTATTTCACGAAAACTGGAAACCAATAACCTTTCATAAGTCCTTAGGTACATTAATCATGTGTTCATTTGAACGCATTGATTTGAACATGAAACTGAGACTAACACTCACCAATACAATTGTGCAAACAACATTTGGGTGAATTTGAACCACGTATAGAGCAGTTATTGTACAGGAAACAAGCGTGACAGACACATGCCCTAAATTAGTATCATCATATTCTTAAAAATCGGAGAAATGAAAATGTCAGAGAAACGCGTGGATAAAGTGAACCGTACCTGCCGTATGGTGAGCTAAAATCTGGTAGGTCTAATGCAACAGACATGAACGTGTTCGGCATCTTGGCGTTCGGTACTTTCCCATAGCCGGCGGTTTGGGCCCATCTCAGAGACGGAATTGGTATCACCTTTTCTTGCCCAGGCCTATATGGTGCAAGCTGTGTACAATCACATTTATTGGACTTTGTGATTATCAATCATTACGGATTTTGTATATTTGCATGCATATCAAATATTGAAAATGAAACCGTGACGTTACCAAACGAATGGGAAATCTTAAAACAGGAACAATAATACCTAAAAAACAAATACAAAATTGATATTTTCTGCGTGTAGAAGAGAATCACGCTATAACTTGATCAAGATTGTTATTTCTAACTTGGAATCTAATTCCATATAAATTTGTATTGTTTTATTTGTTGTAAGTGTCTTTATGCTATGCTTTGTACATAAAAATGGAAGTAGTTGGGCACAGTGGGTAGCGCGCTGGCCTTTCACCAAGACAGCCGGGCAATTAGTTATTGCATTCTTAACGGCCTTTACATCACACAAACGAAAGTTAAAAACACAAAACTTGTAAAGAAAAAGTGGCTATGGTTTGTTATTCAGGTAGTTTGAAAATGAATGATCCATTCGTAGACGGGCAAGGGCACTCATTAAGACCAAACGAGAGCGGTTAATGCATGAGTTGTTTCATTACTGTTGTAAAATAAGTATTTATTTTTAAACACTATGATTCAGAATTAAATAAATTATATACAAGAGTTTATTTTTTACTTACATTTTAATGATACGTTAACTTTGATAAATTCAAAGAAAGAGCAAAGGAAATCGTTCTTTCAATGAATAAATGTCTGTTACATAAGGCACCTAGCAGTCACGAAGGTTTATTGATAAATAACTTGTTTTGTAAGATATCAAATTATGTGAAGTATTTCACCTGAACGAATCCGAAAGGAAATTCTGCGGACGTTGTATGCAGAGAGGCTGAGCTAAACCTTTGTCTCCAGTCGTTTATCATGGCAGGGAACTGGCATCTATACAAATCATATGCTCCGGCATTAGACTCTCCTACAAAGGGCAAGTGGAATCATTTGTTTGTTTGTTTGTTTGATTTTGTTTAACGTCCTATTAACAGCTAAGGTCATTTAAGGACGGCCTCCCCTGGGTGCAAGATGCATGCGTGTAGTTTATGTGTGTGTATTTTGGGAGGCTGCGATATGTTCGTGTTTGTCTCCTTGTGATAGCGCGGAACTGATGCCGACTTTATAGTGCTACCTCACTGAAACATACTGCCGAAGACACCCAGCAGGACGCCCCACCCGGTCACATTATACTGACAACGGGCGAACCAGTCGTCCCACTCCTAATTTGCTGAGCGTTAAGCAGGAGTAGAAACTACCATTTTTAAAGACTTTGGTATGTCTCGGCCAGGGGACAGAACCCAAAGCCTTCCTCACAGGGGCGAACGCTCAACAAATGGCCAAAAGTGAGGCATTGTCAAGGGAGACATTAGGAAGAAGAAAGTTATTTAGAAAGGAGAGAAGAGATAAGGTCCCAAATTTAGTCGCCTCTTACGATCATGCAATTGGGGGCAGCAGGTACAATTCTTACGCCCTACCTGCAGGGTAAAAAAAAAACTTGTTACATTTACACGGTAACGCTGAGATTGTGGAATCAGTGTTATATATATATATATCATATTTATGAATGTGCCGGAGATAAATTTAATGTACTATCTTTGTATCAATTAATTTCATCCGACACTATTCTAGGAGAAGAGAAAGAAGATCAATAAATAAAAATATTAAAACCTAGTCTCAACAGGCTACGGTAAAATTTCGCGCTAGTCTGTCCATCAATCTTGAGTACTTTGTGACGTCACGTTACTATTGTAGTGTGATGACATGTAATTTTGACGTCACGATGTTGTCCTATTTAAATATACCTGAAGAGCCATGTGAAGGGTGAAAACAGCTTATTTTTTAGTCGGTCGTTAATCTTATTTTTTCTATATTTACTTACTTCAAATGGACATTTAATCCTTTTTTATGATATATATATATATATATACAAAAGTGTTGCGTGACTAGTATACGTGTTTCAGAATAAAATATAAAGGATAAAGTTAAATTTCAATAATTGACACGACATGTTGGTGACTGTCACATCAATATCTTTTTCATGGATACAAATGTACACGTGGGCATTTCTTATAATGTACATTAAATAAGATGAGGAACTTTATTTAATGTCCACTATCATAACGTATATCAACTATCGATACTGTCACAGCAACATGAAATAAGACACATACAATTATCCTTTTAAAACAAGAATGCTGAGAAAAAAACGCCAAAACTGGTCTGCACTGTAACAAGTCCTTTTAAAAGAAGGTACTTTTGTGTTCGCATCTGATACATGCAGCAACCAAAATTCACATTACCTTGATACCAGATAGCTCCGTAAATAGTATTCCTAGTTAGAGGACTCATCATTGCATTCCATAAATCCGAGTTTTGAATGGCTCTGAAATTGCAAATATTGGCATGAATGAACAATTATGTAATTCAGGTATAACATTTGTTTATTTCTTTCTAAAACTTATCGCTTGAAGCTCAAAAATAGATGCAACCGTGTTTGGTTAAAATACAACTTCATCACATGCGATACAAATAATATACTATCGAAGAAAATGCCAGCTTTTTTTTGTACGAAACGTGTTTTTGTAAAGAATTATAGTGTTTTTATCTTTTTAATCATTTGATTACTTACCGTTTGCCATTGTGGGGACATTTACTAAGGGCAAGCGTCGAAGACCACCATTCAATTTTCGTTCCACCCCAGTTTGATTCAATTAATCCGATCGGATATTTGAATTGTGAGGATAATTGTTTTCCAAACAACCAACAAACAGCGGAAAACTTGCCCAGGTTTGCTGAAAAAAAGTGGCATGAAACGTTGTTTTAACAGCTGTTGTATTGAACATTAGCATCCCGTATCTCATTTAATTTTCGCCAAATCTACATTTGTGTTCTGATCTGCAAAGAAGGCTAATCGTGATTGGGAAATGCAGAATACATGATAAGTAAGTTATTTATTAGATTATTAACGGCCAATAAACACAAAAAAGGTCATGAGGGTTAATTGAAAGTAATTTAAACATGTTAATTAAAATGTCATCAAACGAACGTTAAAGTAAAAGACAAACTTTGACGTAAAAAGTGAAAGTGACTGGTTATTAATATATTTTTGAACAGACAAATAATTTTTAGGTAGGTTAGAATTGAAGAGATATTACCTGTTTCGAAAAGAGATTTGTGATCTGTTATATTATTATAAAAAATCTCTTGTTGTCTGAACGTCAATGCAAGCTAATAACAAGTGTTTTACTATAAATGGTTCATTGCAAGCAATGCATTGAGGCCGGTCTTTGTGTTTCAATAAATAAGAATGGGTTAAGCCGCAAGAGAACAATGAACATACAGCTGATGCTCTTTTCTAAAAATTACAATCCTCCCGCATCAGTTGCAACTGGAGCAATAAAAGCAGATATACACATGATAAGTAACAGACAACACCAACAACACATATATGCGTGTTCAGAGATAAACTAATTTAATGACGTAAATCATTTATTTATAAAGGTATATCGTTATACTTCTTCTAATGCCCTTGACCAAATTTGATAAATTATGACCCTATTTCGGCCATTTAGGTAATAAACTCGGCAAAATTCTGATCGCACGTCTACAATATGATTTTGTAGATCATGTGTTATTATTGTTAAACAATCAAATACTGTTTTGTTAAAGGATTATAACCAAGATATTATTTACCTCGAGCTGGAATAGACCAGTGCAGAGCAGGTGTCACATTGAAGTCATCTAGTTCAGCATTGGACTGTGCGTGCGTGGCCTTAAATAGGCGGACATTTCTGTAGCTTGAAGCCTCTGCGTACTCGGCAGAAGCGTTTACGACCTATTCGACAGAACCATATTATTCAAATTAGTAGTCTGTACGGATTGATTTAAAAAGATGTTTGCAGCAATGAAATTAAGATACATTACTTGTAAAACATCGGCAATAAGAAAGTAACCATGTTATCTCGTGTAACGTTTAAATTGATAAAAAATGGGTCAACTTTGTAAAGTAAATTATGTTTTTAAGCTTTAATTTTTGTTTCATTAAAATGTTGGGTGAAATTCTCCAGATAATTTCAGAAATGGATACTGAAAGTTTTGCACTTGGTGAACTCTTATGACCCTGACCCTTTGTCACCTTGGAGACAACGCGCTTCCAGAGTATACATTTTGATCCTCATCATCTAAGCATCACTAATGAACCGTTTGTTAAAATACACCCGTTAGTTTCATAGGAGATGATTTTAAAGGTTTTGCATTTTGCACTCTGTGACATTTTACCGCCACGCCCCTCAGCCCCATCTTAAGGATTGACACTTGAGTATTAATCTCAAAATAAACGCCCAGTTTGTCAACAATACCATAAAAACTCACCCCACTCATGGTAAATTCCATGTTGCTCTGTCCGGAACAAATCCACACATCACCGAACATGACGTCATGTAGAGTTATGGTCCCTTCACTCGACTTTGCCGCAAGAGTGAATGGACCATAGTTATCGCCAGTGACGACAACTTTCGATATCCACGTTATGACTCCTTTTGCGTTTTGCGTGACAATATCTTCACCGACCTTGTGACCGTTTAGGAACAGCTGTACTGTGTCGCCGAGGTGAGAGGATGTCCCCCAAACAATCGCCCCGCCCGCTCCCTGCTGCAGCACCATATGGTTGTTGTAGTACGATGCAAACTTAAATGTCGAGCTGCCCACTGGAGACAGGAAATTAATTTCTATGTTGGTCGACTCATATACTATGCTTGTAAATAACACCATATGCAAGTGGAATTGCTAGGATTTATACGCTTATCTCGACATTGTGCGGGGATATTGTTGACATTTTTAACTCGATTCTGATTATTCCACGTAAAATGAGATTTAGTTGGGGGTCACTGCAGCATAGTGTTTTTTTCTGTGTGTTCTGCTAAAAGAACATGTAATATGAAAGAATCAGACTGCTGCCCAAATAGCAACACTTTAGGTCGTTCGCATTTCCTATCGTTATATATGTATATATTTGTATTGTATATTGGCAACCATCCTCATTTGACCCGTGCTTTCGAATAGAAGTTAAACGCGATACATTTTTTTTCATGAGTGCTTTAGCTTGGTACAGATTCGTGCACTACACTTCCGCTTCTCAATCAAGTTCTGGTGTCGGAGCTTGTCTAATTTGCTTGATCAGAGTTTGGCATCATTGCAACAGAAACAAATTAAATAAAAGCCTATTTATAATCATATATTTACTGCCTTTTTCGTAGGAAACACGTTTCTATGTTTCTCTGAGAATTATAATGATGCGACCCTCGTGAAACATGGTAAATCATAGAGAAACAAATAATCGTGTTTCCCTACAAAAAGGACAAACCATATTTTATTACAATAACACTATAGTAAAGATGATCAGATTACTGAGCCATTGTATTCTGCTTCAATTACTTGTAACTCAGTTGCTCTGAATAAGGGATCTATGACCGGGAAAATGCGAGCGCGTGAAATAGACATAATGTTTGATTTCCCTAATGCAATTTACATAACCTAATCATGTAGTTATAAAGATGAAGTAAACTAATAATATTATTTTCATATGAATTAGGTCCAAAATCAACAACTCATGTATATTCTACAATATCTTGGGGAATTGCTATTCTTTTGCTTTCAAATTGTCATTATTAAATTTACAAGTTTACCCTAACAAAATTTGTCTGTCCTATAGCTGTTGATAGTTTATCATTAGATTGGTGCCAAGGGAAACACCACAGGAAAGAAAAGTAGAAAAGTAAGAATAAGTTATAGATAGACCTGTTAAGGTAAACACGTATTGTATGCTTAAAATGGGCCTAACTAGGAACCTTTGAAGACATTACATAGACAAATTACTTACAGCCCACGACATTGCAAAAGGTCACACAACACAACAGCCAATGGATTCCAGTCATTGTTTTCGAGTCGTTTCCTCACTGACTGGTTAGATAAGACTGTGTGATCTAGTATAAGACTCGTACCTCTTATCTCTTATCTCTCCACACGCTATGACCGTTGCGTTTGCAAGCATACGTAAAAGGAAAGGGATCACCTCATTTAAAGACATTCAAGTCGTAACAACTGAATGTACCACTGCAAAGAGTTAAAACGTACGTATGTAGGCTATGACGTAGCTTACGTGGCTCAAAACAAAAAACATTGTATTTGTATTACTTATTCTTTCTAATTTTACTTCCATTTTGTGAGTGTGTGTTTCTTTGAGTTTTTGTTATAGTTTTTAACCTTTATTTCATCTTCTAATATCACACATTCATAAGCTTTTTCAGTGTATGTCTGTGCCATAATAGGTTTAATATTTTATATTTCTTGTAAAAAAAAAAACGCTGTCAAAAATACGTTCATCAGTCCGGGGTGTTTTTATATATGTTTTAATTTGTGTAAAACTCCCTCTCCCCGCTCTAGTACAGTGAACTCGAGGAACAATACCTCAACGGGGTCGGGTTTCTTTTCGCCACTTTATATTCAACACTTTGTTTTCATTTTGTATTGTTTACGGTCAATCTACACAGAAATGTCACTAAGCCTATAGCGATAAAAATAAACTCTAAGCTTACATTGGTAAAAAGAAACGACTGAAATGTTAATATTCCTAAAGAAAAGATATATTGCTCGATTAGTGTAAACGCTATATTCTATAATAGAGGCCTATTTCTTGCATTTATGTGATGATAGTACCGCAGTAACTTGTTACATGAAGTAAGGAGTGTTAAGTAAGTGAAGTAATGTTGATAGCGCTTCTTGCTTTAATAAACGTAAGCATACTGTTTTAGGTATTTTTCTGTTACGCGTGGTTTCTTAATCGTTGAATTGGTGTTGTATAAATGGCTTTCATTACTGTGACGACAATAAAGACAGCAATGGAAAGATAATTAATAATTCGAGGTTCTTATTTACCGCTTTATCACAACCAAGTTCGTAGGTTGTCTTAAAGCGGTTCACAAATTATTAAATGATGATGATTTTAACAAATTCGACAAACGAACAAAAATTCGTAAATAAATAACTACATGAGGAAGTCATGAGGAGGGAGGGCCGTAGGTTAAGGGGGTTGCTATTTTTTCGAATTTGTTTTATTGAATATATTCTGACAGTATTTCTTAAAAAAATATTACATCCCTTTTAATGACTGTAACTTATTATGAGAATGTTCCGGTCCATATTATAGTTACAGCTGTGGAATGGCACAACGTTACACGAGAAGCAGTGTGCGCAGCATGAAGAAATACTGTGCGATACTAACGTTTGCACAAATGTGCGATGGTTTGATGAATATTAAGAAATGGTCAGTGAAGATATACAATTTCTGATTTAATGTATATCTTTTCTGATTTAAGCATGTTGTCATACATCTACGTTGTATACACAATAAACATAGGTAAGGTCTAGTTGTGTTTTAATACGTTAACTATCGAATTATCGATGAACTCTAATTGGCAATTAACTCCATGCAATTCACGACGTATTTGTACTAGAAATGTACCTGACGGTGCAGCCCCATTATTAACAGTTTTACGGTTTATGAAATAATGTGAAAAATGTTTTGAAATAAGAAAAGATGAAACAATATACCTATCTGATATTTAAAAGATGTGACGTTGGTGCGATCGGTAGTTAAATCACGCAGTTGTGCGCTATATGTGCGGATGATGCATGCACAATGTGCGCACGTTAATTTTGCTGCGTTATGCTATCACACAACTGTATCACACATGATCAATCCATACAGGAGAGACCCTGACAGCCAATACATTGTCTATTAAAATCAAATGTTATATGAAAATGACATACAACAAACGTGAAGGTAAACGACAAAAGTCAACTTGATTATTGAAAGTTGCTATGGGGATTCTTTGGAAAAAGACCAATAGCTTTCCGATAGTTTAAAATTGTAAAGAAAGTCATTATTTTAAAGAGAGAATTAAGTTATATTACGTTATCAAAGAAGTTTTCTCGAGTCGACTGAAGGTTAATGCAATCATACAACAAATGTTTTACTGTAAATGGTTTCTGGCATGCTACATTGTATACAATGAGGCTGAAAATCATCGACTCGGTGACTTTCTCTGTAGGTACGATGTTGGAGTTCAAAATTGATGGAGTGTGATTGTTGTCTATGCGTTCTTATAAACTTTGTAATAAGTATTTGAAAACAAACAGGTGGTATCAACAGAGCTGCTTTCGCGGTGCAAACTGCCTTTCTATTAGCGAATGGAACCGATGGTATGCCATAAACTCACTAATACATTCTTAATTGCGATTGGTGACGGCGTGTGAATGCTATTTCCCATTAAAGCAAAGAAAAAGTCTTCAAATGCGCTAAGATTTGAAAATTTATTTTTTTCATCTTGCACGCTCAAAGAAAGCTGTGGTAAAATGGTGGCCCCGGTAGGTCAGTGTCCCGTCCGTAAACTGCGCACTGCTTGAATGGACACGGACTTTCCCGCCACGCATATCGAACGGCAGCCACGGTTACGTGGCCACACTTAATTGTGTTCAGAGTAACAGACGATACATCTTGTGATGTCATTGGTGCAGGTTTCCAATTTCCATTGTTTTTATCACAGAGCGCTTCTGAGCAGCATACCTTTCAGTAAAGAAATGATACATTTACTATAATATATCTACTAACAAATAGTTAGTTACTTAACGGTCAAGCAAGGGTCAAGTCACTTCGGGCCTTACAACAATGATAAGGTTCACTTAAACACTGGCACTGTCATGCGTCGTCAGAGGATAATTCAGATACTGATCAATTATATAATATACAGTGATTATTACGCGTGTCGATACATTATTACATGTATGACCCTTCTTGTATTAATGTAAGATTTGCATACTTGATCCATACAAATGTAAATAACTTCTTCAAAATCCCGTCTTGCATTTTTCTGTTTAGTAATCATAAAAGGTTACTGGAACTTCTTGTTTATATTTCAAATAACGTTCATATATAAAGATATGCTTCATAATATTGTGTTTACTCTACCTCAAAGTTAGTGGTGTTAGCATTAACCCTGATAGGCGTTCGTCCCTGGTCATACTCTATATTCAGGGAGTGACCGGTCAATTGGTAGTCCGAAAGGTATGGGCCCTGGTACTCCAGCCCAGACTTGTGGTATGCCACAGCAAGAGCAGATAGGGCCAGACGGGATGCCACATCATGCTTGAAACGGGGATGGATGCTGAATTGAGAGAGAACACCAAATTAATATTGCAGTAAAGATAATAACAATAAAATACAACATAACCTGAAGTAAATTGACATATTTGAAAACAATTGACATTTACAACGAAGCGACTATGTATTTGATGTTTTGTGATATATTCTCGAATTTCGGGAGTGTTTGGATTATTTTTATTGTGGTAGGCATCCTTCATTGACCAGGCCATTTAAGGACGTCCCTCCATGTGTATTATGTATGTGTGCAAGCGACGTGTATTTGATGCCCACTTGAGAGTACTACCTCAGTGAGCGAGACGCAATGCCGATACGCCTGGTTAAAAAATCTACCAAATCACATTAATATATTGACACCGGATTACGATTACCCTGAAAGTTAAAAGTGTATCTTGGAACAAGTACCATTTAAAGGACTTTGGTATATCCCAGCCTGGGCACACTACGTAGGAATTGGATTGCACAAAATACACATAATTAGACATGTATACATCTATATACCTACATAAAAATAACAGAAACTAAAAAACGATTGTAAAACATTGCTCTTGAAGATATCTTACTGATGATTTTTTTTTTTTGCAAAATAGCAAAGGTGGAATGACCAACATGTATGCGGAATTCTTAAACTTTGAAAAAAGTCTATTGAGAAAGGAGTAGATAAAGTCATGAAAATAAATCGTGATGCGATGGGCTGGATGGGATAGACATGGGCAAGCCTTTTCCCCACTTTTTATGGGTAAGGGGGTGGGTGGGGGCATTATTAACAAGGGTAAACGCTTAGCCTTGGGTTGATGAACCTGATAAACAGAGGCAACTGGGCAAAAACATCATAAACTCTCACAGATGTGCCACAGTCCACTAGTGTATGGAGTATAAGATGCAGATATAATGATGGACACGCTTGTGGAAGAAAAAGGCTATCTGATCATTTTCGGCTGATATGCTAGACTACGATTTTCATCTTTCGAATTGGAACAATTTCATGTGCATGAACGTGTAATGTATTTACCGAATACATATAATTAGAAGGTATGCTTGCGATGTCTTTCGATTATAGGGGAGACAAATGGAAAAATAATTACGATATCCATGTCGGGTGCAAAAAACGTTCGTTGTTTTGCATGTATTACAGATATAATTTTCTTCTGCTATTTAGCGAAATCCCGCCATTAGAACAATATATTTCCGTATTTTACCAGCAACGTTTTTAAGCTTATCCCTTATACATTTTAACCAGACATGGTCAGAAAGACGCTTGGTATCAGTAAGTGCCAAATTCAAATGCAGCGGTGCAGTTGTTTTTTATTAACGACTTCAAATTGTAGAAAGGGGATAAAGAAATCAGGAACCAATGCAGGTGTGATTGGTTAGAGAAAGATACATAAACAAATTGATTTCAAAGGACATGCTCTTTGTATCTTGAAAACTATTTTGAAAACTACATGTAACAGTAAAACATGTAGAAACGTGTGAAGTGATTCGTACCTGCCGAATGGTGAACTAAAATCCGGTAGGTCTAAAGCAACAGACATGAAGGTGTTCGGCATCTTGGCGTTTGGTACTTTTCCATAACCGGCTGTTTGCGCCCACCTCAGGGAAGGAAACCCTTTGCTTTCTTCTCCAGCCCTAAATGGTGCCAGCTACAAAGATAAGTTTCTATATGCAATCCCATAATATAAAAAAATGTTATATTATACAGAGAGAATCTTCTGTACATTATATCAGCGTCAACTAGGTGGGAGGGAAGGGGGATGGGGACATATATAACCCCGCATACACGTATATATTAAATATATAAATATTATTCTTTGTATTCTGATGTTATTTTTTATCGAATTGCCTTTTTATTTTTTTGGGATGATCTCGCGTTGAGAACACATTTTCCCGCCATTTTCTCGCTAAAGAAGGGGGATGTGTGAACACTCTGTCACATATAAGCTTCAGTTTCTAGGCTTATTCAAAACACCGAGAACACTGCTATCAGGATATTATAATGAAACGATGTGGACACGGTTACAGATTTCCGGAATCGGCAGAAAAAATACTAAATCATAGAGTGAATAGGTAAAATGTTAAGTGTACTTTTTTATGTTAAAATCGTAAGGATTACACCAAAAGAGGATGGGTTGGCACTTCTGCATTATACTGCCAATACAGAAGGATTAAAAAAAGATTGAAAAATGAGCAAATGCAAATGAGTGTTGTACAAATGTTTACGTAAAGGGGCATTACTCTCTTAAAAAGGTCCAAAACATGAAATTATAAAAGGGGGGTAACTTTCTATAGTAATGTCACTACGCAAAAAAAATCAAAGAAATCTACCAAAATGCATAACCGGACAAATTATGTCTACGGAGAGACGGAGAGACGGAAAAGCTGATTAAAGTATACCCCCCCCCCCCCNGTGGTTGTAGGTTGATTGGGTATAGTAATCGAATTGATATTTTCTGACGAAAAACAACTTGTTTTATCACTGTCAATTTCTAAATGATGGGGATATGAATAATCTAAGGCGTTTTATAAAATTCTAGGCATAATTACAAAACAAATTACATCACGAATATTGATTGTGATATATTGAGCTCGATTTATCAGATCGATTTATTAGGATAGCTTGATTAACTGCATTCTGTTATGTCGTAAATACAAGCACTCAACCTGTACAAATCCAAATTGAAATTCTGCGGATGTCGTATGAAGGGATGCTGAGCTAAACGTTTGTCTCCAGTCGTTTATCATTTCTGGGAACTGGCAAGTATACAAAGTAGACGCTCCAGCATTTGCCTCCCCTACGACAGACAAGTAAAATCAACATCTTGTTTTTAAATTCTGGTATTCGTATGGCTAATAAGTGTCATAAAGAAAATGTAAAGCTTCAAAAACATACATGAAAAGTGATATCAGTAAATAGTATGCCCTGTCGTGGTGATTTTGCTGCAATACTGTGCTGGTGTCTTTTGCACGTTATTTAAGTTATTTACAGAAGAAATTGCTAGCACATGTAGATACTATGGGCCAAGAAATAAAATCTAATATAATACTTGATCAGCTTAGAAACCATGCTAGCAACCAAAACTTGTATATGGATCATCTGAATGACACACCAGCATGCAGATATGGACATGAATTTGTTTTTATTTTTATAAGCCCACTCTATAATAGCATTAGAATGAAATTAGTACAAAACATTTCTCAATTTGGTATTATTGATAACCATGATCATTTTAATCTGAATAATCATGATATGCTGCACTGATACCAACAAATACATTTTATAAAATATGTAAAAGTGGAGATAATTCGGATACTTAACATTCGATATTTACGATTGACAGTTCACCACGTTTCGTCGTCCATCTTGTTGTTTTCACATTCAGAACCTAGTTACGTAACCGGAGTGTTCCGAGTAGCTTTTGCGCGGCTATTGCACGTGCAAAGTGCCGTGTTTCTGTCTATATAAAGCGGTGGTTTTGTTTAGAAGGAAAGTCCTCGTAAGGCTATGCTTATAGGAGTAGGCCTCGTAGCCACTAGTATTAATGAACGGTGTTGTATAGTGTGCGTAGGATGGGTTGTCAATAAATATACATGATTAATTTAATTGTTAATATCAAAAACATAAACAGAAAATGATTGAATAATAGTTGAAAACTATTTATTTGACAAGCTAAATTAGACTTATCTCCCCTTCTCTATTTATTTGGATTGTTTTGACAATATATATATATATATATAATGTTTGTAAATAAGAAAGGATTTAAAAAGTCCTTGTCTGATGTCTAATCTAACTAATATATAAAGCCAATCAAACCTGTGGAAATTGAAATTGAACATTTAGGTTTGTAACATGTACAATTCTAAAAGGATTCATTTCTAAAGTACAATGCCAAAGGCACGCAACAGCATTCCGCCCGGTCACATTATACCGACAAAGGGTTACCAGTTGTTGCTTTTTTATAAATCCTGAACGTTAAGTAGGGAACAACAACTATCATTTTGAGGATTTCGGTATGTCTTGGCCTCGGGACAGAACCCATATTGTTCCCCACTTTAGCAAACGCTCAACACTAAGGCCGAAAAAGGAGGTATTGCCAAGCAAAGCTCTACGAAACAGAACTATTTCAAGACATTAGAGATAAATGTAAATATCCTATTGATTCAAAATGTGCAGCAGATTTACAATATCTTTATACTCGATTTAAATTAAGTGCATCTAAAGGAGACGTTTATTTGATACAGTTTCTGTGCAATCAATCTATGATCATTTACATTCAATTAATCTTCATAATAAGATAAGATATATTTTATAAACAATTCGTTTGCTATTGATATATTTGGACCTCTTTACACATCTTAACCTTTTGTTTCTGGTTTTTATGTATTCAGTTTTTTTGTGAATGTCAATTTTTTACATGGTTGATTGGCCCTAAATGACTCAAATTGTCGATGGGCCGTAAAACAATACAAAACACAAATACAAATACGTTGGTTTAACAGCTTAATACTGGTAAAATACTACATTTACAGCCGACCGAAAGCATATTTGTTAGGAGATGTCTACCAAATTACAACCAGCCTTACCTTGATACCAAAAAGCTCCATAAATAGTATTCCTGGTAAAAGGACTCATCATCGCATTCCACAAATCCGAGTTATGGATTGCTCTGAAAATTGCAAGTATTGCTATAATTGAACAGCTTTTTGATTCGGGGATTTTGTATTTACTAAATAAATAAACTTGTTCTATGTATGAAATCGCCTACCTTTTTCCATTGTGAGGACATTTACTAAGAGCAGACGCCAATGACCACCATTCTATTCTCGTTCCACCCCAGTTAGATTCAATTAATCCGATTGGATATTTGAATTGTGAGGACAACTGCTTCCCAAACAGCCAACAAACAGCCGAAAACCCGCCTAGGGTTGCTAAAAAGTGATATGAAATGTGATTTCAATGATAGTAATGTTTGCCATGAACATAATGTATATTGTTTCATTTGCGCTAGGTCGACATGTTGGTGCCGATCATGAATTCGATATTACTGATGTCCTTTCCTAAATTTGAAATCATACAAAATCGTTAGAGCACTCATAAAGATATGTAATTGTATTTATCTCAAATTTCAAAACACTAATTGTACCTCGATGATTGTAAAGAGATACGCCAAAAAAGTCACCTGAGGTTAACAAAAAATGAAAAATGGAACGGAACTCAAAATGGAACACTTTTTACATATATTCATGTAACAGTCATTTTGTTTCTCAAAATAGACGAATATATTCATTTCAAAATTAAAATAAAATATTGTTTAATTCAATTTAAAGGAAATTTTATCCGTCTACATTTTTATGTTCAAACGAGGACAAATATTTTGAATTCTTTCAGTTAGTTTTGTTAAATGATTTATATGACGAATTGTTCCATTTTGGTTACCCGCAAGCTAAATCTCTTAAGTAAATCTTTGGTTAACCACAAGCTAAATCGTTCAATCTTACTCAACTAAATTAGCTGTATGAATAGACACACTCGCTGGTATTACCAAAGAAATACAGGAAATAAAAGCTAAAGGCATTTACTATTTCATTTTTGGCAAAATGTAGGTATTTTAGACATTGAAAAGGAAATGTTTATTTTTTTTTTCAAAAGAATTCCAATTTTGGTTCTCATCTCTTACCCATTTCATTAGCTTAACAACCTTATCGCCCGTGTTAAATATGTTGTTTTTCCTCACGTCACACGAAGTTAATTCTAAACCTATAAAAACTATATTATTTTTTGATGACAGAATTGCTGTTTAAGTATTGTTTACCTTGAACTGGAACAGACCAATTAAGGAAAGGTGTGTCGTTGAAGTCGTGCAGTGCAACGCTGGACTGTGTGTGCTTTGTTTTGAATATGCGGACATTGCTGTAATTTGAAGCCTCTGCGAACTCGGCGGAGTGATTTGTAACCTGTTCGACGAAACCATATTATTAAAATTAGTACTGTCTAGCAAGGATTTGTTTTATAATTACTGTTGATGATTCTATTTAAATGCTTTATTGGATACAGCATGTTTCCATCGACTGACCCAATGTTTAGTTTAGTATTGTTACCATTTTTCTTTGTAACAGCCGCCTTGACTGGTAATACCTTGATGGTAATACCTATCTCGCTATTGCCGTTTGGTTTCCCAAATGAGGAAAATGAAAGGTTCTGTACGAGGACAAACACCAACCAAAGTCGCGTAAAAGTGATACATTAAACTTAATTTTGTTCTTTTAACATTTAAATTTTAAAGAAATCTAAGAATGTGTTAGCCCGGTATCAGATGCGACTGGCTCGGAATTCAAGCTTGATCGTTTCCTAGTGTGGCTGTTAACCAGTGTAGACTTACGAATATACATTATCGTGAACAGTCGCAATATTGCCTGACTTATGGCATCGACTAAAATTCAAACAAAGCAAAACAAAATCTGTAATTGTTTGTCAGGGTTAACGACGTAGTAGCAGTTAAGTAATATGAGGACCCCAGCAAAGGGAAGGGAAGACACTGCATAAAAACAAAGATTTAGTAGGACAAATGATTGATGTCACAATCTTGCATTGTGGGCACGGATCAATTATGCTTATACGCAAAACCTTCAAACATATTTGAACATCATCCACACTCACCCCATACATATTAAATTCCATATTACTCTGTCCAGAGCATATCCATACATCACCAAACATGACATCATGTAGAGTTCTCGTCCCTTGACCCGACTTTGCCGCCAGGGTGTACGGACCATAGTTGTCGCCAATGACAACAACTTTTGCAATCCAAGTCATGATTCCTGTCGAGCTGTGGGTGACTACATCTTCGCTGACCTTGTGACCGTTTAGGACCAGCTGTACTGTGTCACTGAGGTTAGAGGATGTCCCCCAAACAATCGCCCCGCCCGCTCCCTGCTGCAGCACCATATGGTCGTTGTAGTACGTCATTTATTGTGGAAAAACGACTGCGTTGCTGTCCGGTGAGATACCATTGCATAATCTGTTCTTGACGTTTTACAGTTTTGAGTTTAGCTGGTGAATTCATTTTCTCAGCTTCATCAGGCATGATAATCACATATGTGTAATTACCCATTCTAAATTGTACACTCGGCACGCGACGCCAATATTCAAAAGCCACCCAAGTAACCATTCAGCTTGTGTGTTCATAGGACGGTGGGGTCACTGATAAGGTGGGGTCCTTACCTGGAACGATGATTGGCTTGTTTCGCAGGTGATTGATGGCTAAGAAATTTGCCGAAAGAGTTATCAATGTACGTTTTTGTTAGAACAAGAAGTCTATTGTCTACTATTACGGAATTAGATAATCAGTTTTGACCATATCGGCCTTTGAAAATTGAAACTTAAAGCCTTTCATCGTTTTTCTTTCTTCTTTACATATACAATTAATATACATTATTGTTTTCAAAAACAGATAAGGCCTATGTGGTCAAACAATTTAACATATGGACTCCCATATTTATTTACTTAAACACGTCTTTCAATTAACTTATATTTACATATAGAATATTTAATTTCCAGACTGATGTCCGTTTTTTGAGTTGGAAAATTGCATATTTTCTTTGAAAGATACTTAGAAGTTTCCTTTGATTGAACTGTTAAGCGTTCACATCGTCTGCACATAAATAAGTACAAGAACAAAGGATAAATTCAACCTTAATGGCTTCTTTTATAAGATCGTAGACGTGATGGTATTGTAATCGACACATTAACACCAATTAATATACTCAAAATATATTCATGCTATTTATTAAGAGTTGAGTATAAGTTATTAAAAATTTGTTATCATAATGTCATTTCCAATGTTTCATGCGTTATGACATCGCAATAACAATCTCATATATACATGTATCAATGAGAAAATAACCCAGATACATATTAATTATATATGTAATATATAATTCTCTGAATAACCCTTTTGATAGAATAAAACAGACATATATTGGAACCTCGGCCTGGCAATTTATATATATATAATTTAGTCCGATCCTGCCCCGTTCCTGTAATTGCAATTCTTGTATCATATATACTTTATACCCGATAAGGATAACTAAATATATACAAGAAATATATATATATAAGTCCGATCCTGCCCCGTTTCTGTCCGTTCCTGTAAATCGTCGCCCATTTCTGTCCTTTCCTGTAAATCGTCCCCCGTTCCTGCCCGATCCATATCAATACAATACTCGTAAATCGTTGCAATTCTTTTATCAAATATATCTTATACCCGATACAAAATATATAATAACATAAATATAGGTATCATAAGTAATAACGACATAAATGTATATATATAATTTAGTCCGATTCTTTTATCATATATATCTTATACCCGATAATGATTCTTAAATGTATCCAATATGAATATTCATTAATGTACATAATGATTAATAGATTTCTTCCCGTTCCTGTCCGTTTCTGCCCATTTCTGCCCGTTTCTGCCCGTTCCTGCCCGTTCCTGCCCTTTCCTGTAAATCGTCGAACCCCCAGAGACGTAATTGTTTTCCCCTCTGAATGAGTATGTAATGATAGGTTTCGTTTTTAATCTATTGTTGCAAAACATGATATGTTTCCTCAAACGATGATTTGTTTCTTTTTGTTAAAAGTATGTGTATACTGTAACGTCACGCTACCACAATTGACATTCTACCCAAATTGGTAACACGGTCAGAAAATGGTGCGAATAGTACTTTATAATTAAACTGAAATGTCGAGCTGCCAACTGAGAAAAAGTAAATAAATGTGTCTGTGTTTATCGAGATATTTTTCGTTGCTTGCTTGTCACACTCTGTATACCAGTCGAATTGTGAACAGAGAATAGTAATTTGGGAACCGTACTATAATGATAATGTCCACACTGAAATGTATTTACGAAGTTCATAAGTTTGTGCAATCGTTTTATGTATGTTTGTTTTAGGAACTATATATTCAATAGTTGGACGCCATTCAAATCCTCTTAAACCAAAGATGGCTATGGTCTGGGAAACTATTGTGACACCCTTAAGTTAGGTATATCTTTCCGTCATCATATATTACATTTTGCTGTTGAATATCCATAGATCTTCTTTTTTGCTTCTTCAAGTTTATCTCTTCCATTCTAAACTTCTGTAATTTCACGACACAGTTAATTTGACAAAGTCCAACTTAAACAGTTTATGGCTTATTTTTACATATTTCCCAACACAATTGATTTAAGGCAGAAAATCGAGTCATATCAAAACTGTAACGAATCTTTTTTGTTAAATATTATAGGAGTAGGATTTTGTTTTATGTTTTGTAATATTTAACGGCCCATCGACATTGAAGTCATTAGAGGTCAAACAACACAGAAAAATTGAACACATTAAACTTGAAATAAAATGGGTTAGCAGGTGTTCACTGTAAAGTATAACAACAGGGAACAAATTGATTGTAAAATATATCAGATTTTATTATAAAGATCAATTGAGTGTAAATAATCATATGTTGATTTCATAGAAACTGGATCAAATACGTTTCAATTAGTCTATTATCTTTGAAGAAACTTCATAGAGAAAATACTTACAGCCCACGACATTGCAAAAGGTCAGACAACACAACAGCCAATTGATTCCAGTCATTGTTTTCGAACCGTTTCCTTACTAGCCAGACACGACTGTGTTCTTTAGTATAAATTCCCTTTCCTTATCTCCCTTAACGTTATGACCGGCTAGCTGAATTGTTTATCTAGAACAAGTACATTGTAAGTGATCACCTTAGTTGGACTTGATATAATCGTGACAACTGAATGGCTACCACTGCGAAGATTGAAATATACTAGTACAGGTTATGACGTACCTGATTTCCAAAGTGCAGTGTACGGATGTAATGGGAAATATGCACAAGAGACCTAAAGGGCCTGTATCGCTCACCTGGATATTTACGCAATCATCACAAAATATACATTTGTATTATACAAGTATATACCCAAGAACCTTATCCCTAGGATTGTGGCAAGACCCAAGGCCCGATTCTGATATCATGATTTTGTTTGTCTTTTAATGCCCAGCAATTGTATATATGGTTATGGGGTGGGGATCTCAACTGGTTCAAAGTTATGACGCAGGGATTAAGTCTCCACGCTCCAGGGATGGATCAAGACCTCCCGGGTCATCCTGATATTATATGTGCATTCCTCTCATTATGTTCAGCTTTTGTTCATATGGTTACACGTCGGGGATTTTAAATCTTAACTGTGTCCAAGGTATGTACTCTTTTTTTTTTGCACCGCCCCTCAGCCCCTTTATTTGTACAAGTTTGAATCTACACCACCGGAGAATCTTTGTAACCATATATGGTCGATATATATATCTTAGTTCCAACGAAAAAGTCTTTTATAGCAATAACGCCAAATTTCCATGTATTGCAATAACGCAAAACCCCCATTAATCTAACTGAATGCCAAAAGGAAATAGCAATAAGAAAATGACACCAACATCAAAAATCCTTTTTACTCGATGTTGTATAATACTGCGACAATGATGTTGGCTACAAAACACTACATACGTTTTGTGGCAGTTTATATCGTTATCCCAGCAAATGAAAAACAAGATATCGATTCAAACAGTCTAATTTCGTCATCTTATTACCTTTTTGGCTTCATTTCATATGGAAATAGGCAAACAAAATAATTAGTATACTGCGAATAACATACAATGTATAGAACATCAAAAGTCAAAAGTAATTTCCCTGTTAATTTTCCTTCTCTATCAGTTTTCAAAAGGTCGTTGAAAGGTTAAGCACTGAATATTCAGGTACAAACAAAACGCCTAATAACTTGCTGAAGATGGCCAGATAAATGTTTCGAGGAACAATATATTTTTGATAGACGTGGGTTATCAAAATAACTTAATTGTTTTTCCAAACATGTGAAATTGTAATGAAATTGAATTTTTTTTTTTTTTTTTTAGTTTTGTTAAATAAGAGTTATGGTGTGACGCAAAGATTTTTACGATTATGTAAAGCTTAGCCATAAACCGTGCAAGCAATACTTTTAAACCAATTCCGAATTATATTCCGGTTGGCAGAGTTATCTCGCTTTATGTCAAGTTTCAATTTGTTCCACGAACCCGAACATAGATATTCATGTCATTATATTTTATAGTCATAAAAGATTGAGACAGATTAAAGCGAATTATTATGACGTGCCTGATATGAAAACATAGTTCTGTATATCAACGTGAAACTGGACTATACTAAGAAATTGTTTTATTTAATACTATTTTCAATAATTTCTGATTATTTAGCTGTATACAAATGTTTTTAGAATTCAATATTTTACCTTTCATTGTTTTGTTTGGTCTATTGAACTTTGAACTAACTCTGTAAATAGTTATTTACGCCTTTGTATCTAAGGGAAATGCGTGCGAATCGATTCATACATTTTGTATCTGTAATTTAAAGATATCTCCAGCGGGCCAGAACCACATACCTTTCTAATGAGGTATCGCCAACCAAGGCACCAGAAACAGAAGGTTCAAAGGGGTAGGGATACATATTTCCAGGTGTAGTATCCAAATTAGTGCATACTGATTAATAAATAACTGACAAAGATAACAATCGATTTATTTTCTTGAAACAATCCCAAGTTCATTTAGTGTAAATTATGGTAAAACGGTGGTCCTGGAAGGTCAGTGTCCCTCCCATACTAGGCACACTCCTTAAAAGCGCAAGGACTTTCCCTCCAGGCATATCTGACGGCAGACAGGGGTACGTGACCACAAGGACTTGTATCAAGGGTAATGGACGATACATCATGTGACGTGATGGGTGCCGGTTGCCATACTCCATAGTTTAAGTTGCATTCACGATACGAACAACACACCTGAAATCCATTAAACATAGTATAGACAAGATACAATATATTTATCGTACAGAACGCAACAAGATATTTAAATAGTTAAAACAAAAATGCCACTAATTTTTTTTATTTTTTTTATGGGTCTTTTCACAACGTGAATGCTGCTTCGTCACTCTGTAAAAATAATCTACATCTGCTACAGCCTATAAGCACAAACATACATGTACGCATACACAACTCTCACAGAGGCACGTCCTTCAATGACCTCAGCTGTTGGAAGGACATTAAAGCCTGTACCAATAACCAAACATAATGTCCTTCCAACAGCTAAGGTCATTGAAGGACGTGCCTCTGTGTGTGTTGTGTATGCGTGCATGTATGTTTGTGCTTATAGACTGTAGCACATGTATATTATTTTTACAAATTGATTGTAATTGTAAAGTGGCGAAACACAAGACAAGATATTTAAATTGAAATTTATAAATATTAGATTAAAATGTAATGTATTAAGAAAAGTTTGTTTTCTGTATTTATACATGGTAGTTTGTATTAATTAGCTACGGATTATATCTACATAGTGGACAAAATACGCTTATCCTTCTGATCTGATTCTGAACAACGGTATTGAAAAAAATCTACATGTGCTACAGTCTATAAGCGCAAACACACATGCACGCATACACAACACACACAGAGGCACGTTAGCTATTGGAAGGACATTATGTTTGGTTATTGGTACAGGCTTTAATGTCCTTCCAACAGCTGAGGTCATTGAAGGACGTGCCTCTATGTGTGTTGTGTATGCATGCATGTATGTTTGTGCTTATAGACTGTAGCACATGTAGATTTTTTCAATACCGTTGTTCAGAATCAGATCAGAAGGATAAGCGTAATTTGTCCACTATGTAGATATAATCCGTAGCTAATTAATACAAACTACCATGTATAAATACAGAAAACAAACTTTTCTTAATACATTACATTTTAATCTAATATTTATAAATTTCAATTTAAATATCTTGTCTTGTGTTTCGCCACTTTACAATTACAGTCGGTCTTTTGCGGTACATACGTAATCTCTAAAACAAATCAACATTATTGAGGCGAAATATCGATGTTGCGATTTTTTCCCCGATTCCGTAAAGTTTGAAACACCGCAGTTTGACAAGATTTACATTCTTAAAGTGAGAATCAGTGTATAAGTGAAATAAAAAAAAAGTTGGACCAATAAATTATAACTTATACTTGTATAGCACACAGATACTTAACATTTTCCAATACGGTCATAATGGCGACCGCAAGTTTTGCTTTCAGGTAAGTCAATATGCATCTCTTGAACCAAACGTGTTGTAAGTTTACCCCTCAGCAATCGATACGTATATAATTATTGGTTCTATGTCATTCAAACATATTACTCAATTGAGGGAAGTAATATGTCCTGTCCCCTGATAGAAACAAAATCAAGCTAATTCAAATTGGTATTTTACGTTTCACTGCTTGACATTCACTTCACAATTGATATTGGTAAGGTCTTGGCAGTTTGCTGTGAGTAAGATATGACAGGGTGAAATGTCATGCTAATTAATGGCTACACGTTACATGTATGACAATTCAGTGAGTTGGTACTTAAGTGTTGCCCCATCATCCGTATAAACCGTCTTCAAATGACCTTGGCTTTTTCGAAACCATAGAAATCCAGCAGTACCAACTCAATAGTATTCCGTTTAAACGGGAAAAAAATCCTAGAACGATTTGTTTTTGACTGCCTAAGGGAGTGCCACATGTACGTTAAAACAGATAAACAAATGCTAAAGTCCGCAGAAAAAGACATAAACTTCAGCTTTACAATTCACTTGATCCCAACAAAGTTAACATCTCAGAAAATATTTTAGGTGAAGACTAAGACTGAAAAACAAAAGACACATTTGTTTCTTTGGGGTTAAAGTCCTCGCAACAGCCAGGGTCATATAAGGATGGGTGTCTAGGGAGGTACAGCCTAAAACAGAAAGTAAATAGAAAAACGACAAGACAAGAAAGTGTTGCAATCGGGGCAGCTAATCATATTTTGGGTTCTTCCATGTCCCCTTCCTTGAAGACACGGCCCCATAAGTCACCCTTTTCGATACTTTGTCTATTCTTGATTTCTTCATTGTCCCCTAAATGGAAGACAAGGAAGAAACCACCCCAGATACTGCGGGGGCCCATATTAGTCGCCTCTTTCCATCATGTAGTGGGAAACAGCAGGCCTTTTGTTTTCCCGAACATGCTAGGATTAAAAAAAAACACGTACCTCGAAATTAGTTACATTAGCATTCACCCTAATGGGGGTTCGTCCCTGGTCATATTCTATATTAAGAGAGTGACCAGTCACATGATAATTTGATGGGTAAGGACCCTGGTACTCCAGCCCAGACTGGTGGTACGCCACACCGAGAGCTGACAAGGCCAGACGGGATGCTACGTCATGCTTGAATCGGGGATGTATTCTGGAATGTAAGAAAAGCAATTATTCATTAAATGTTTTATGTTGAACAGCGCAGACCAAATTTTGTTTGGACCACTTTATGAATGATTTCGTGTATAAATAAATAGTACAGTACTTTTGCAGTCCACTATTTTACAACAAAAACAGAGGATATCCACTGGAAATTTTCAGATTTAATCAACATTCAAGATCAGATGGTACAAAATAAAGGCAAAATACTAATGATTGCTCTCTATAAGGTACAATTTAGAAGTACCTTACACGTACAACCGAAACGCTATTATATTTGGTTGAATAACATACATTCTATTTACGTTTTTAGTCTTGTCTTAACTTTGTACATTGAGTTGTTAAAGTCGCGCCATTTTTAGAAGTCAAAAGCATTCATTGTGATAATATGTTTGCAGAATCGAACATAAATATCAACATTAGTATCAGTAGTTTTCAGAGCATTGCTGGCTGTCTGGATGTTGCCTTACGTTCCGTAAGGAGATTTAAAGTCTGGAAGATCCATAGCCACTGCCATAAATGTATTTGGCATCTTTGCGTTTGGGACCTTCCCGTAGGCTGCTGTCTGGGTCCATCTCATCCACGCAAAATAGGTTCCGTTCGTACCATTGTGGTTCCCTGCAAGCTAAAAACGTTTCCTATGTTAAAAAGCGTTCATACGATGTACATCTACAGAAACGTTATAGTATATAACCAGACGATCTTACCAAAATAAATTAAAAAACCCCCAAAAAGTCTACCACACAACTGTTTTACATTCTTTGAACAGCTTGGGTCACAAACGCTAAACAAAACGAGAGCAAAGCTACACTTAACAATATATTAAGAGCCAACCTATCCCACGTAAACAACAGTAAACGCCACATTATAAAAAACAACCTGTCATATTAAGAACAGCAGTAAGCACCACCTTATCAAACCAACAATGACCAGAGAGCGCCTTGTTATAAAACGAACTTGTCCCACCTAAAACAAAAGTAAGCGGCAAAGTATAAAACCAGCCTGTTCCACACTGAAAAGTGGGCACCTTATTATAGAAACAACAACTTGTTGCACACAAAACAACGGTAAGCGCTTTATTATAAAACCAACCGGTCCGACATAAAACCAACAGTAAGCGCAAAAGTATAAAACCAGCCTGTCCAACACTGAACAGTGGGCACCTTGTTATAGAAACAACTTGTTGCACACAAAATAACAGTAAGCGCTTTATTATAAAACCAACCGCTCCCACACGAAACCTACAGTAGGCGCCATAGAGGAGAGTTGTCTACCTTAATGGTGTTACAGTGGCTCAAAACACTCTGTGCATTTTTCACCAAACTCCACATTTAGTTAGAGTCTACAGCTGTGAATCGCTACCTAAGCCCATGTAACATTCCAGAGCATACAAGACTCATCAAATTGTTATAATGGACACTATTTCTAGAGAAGCCAATGTGCACTAAGCTTAGCCAGCGACAACAAAGGCAGTGTTACCTGTGCTAGAGCCCAGACAACCTGGCTAGAAATCGCACAGGTAAGGCTACAAATAAAACACAGCAAATGGGTACAGGTGAACTGTCAGTGGAGCGTGGGTCCCACGAAGAGATTAAGGACATGCCTCAGTCAAAGGATGACTGTATTGACAAAAATCGTAGAGGCGATTAAAGGGGAACATAACATTGCAAAGTGTACAGGCAATGGGTCACAAGCCCAATTAACGCCTATGCAAAGTAATCAGGAAATACCTAATGTGACTACAGTTATTCTTTGGGCTTCCAACTGCAAGAGAATGTGCATAGTCAATCAAAATGCAAATATTATTGCAAAATCCGGAGTGACTTCACCCAGAGTACAGGAACTACTAGACTTTGCCGGCCGCGACAAGGACATAAATACGAGTGACATACAGGAGGTTTTTGTAATCCTCGGCACCAACAACGTGTCAGGAAATAAAGGTGATGCAGAAACTGTGGAAATAGCATTTGCAAAAGCTGTGGACAGTACCAGACATTTCTTTCCAAACGCACATGCGTACATTTCCGTTACACTACCACGGAGAGAACAGTCCAAGCATTTACAAACCTTAAACAATACAGCAAAATGAACTCATTTATGCAGAAATGGTGTAAAAATGTAGAGCGAGTGATCTACATGTACTTAGAAATAGACAAACTATTCCTTAATAAGGATGTCCCTATCAAAAGGCTCTATGACCTGAATGACACTCAGGGGGTTCACAATAGTTCTCAGGGAGCAGAAATGATTGTGGCATCCTACAAGGGAATTTCAGAACAAAGTAACAAGAAGTGACATTTCCATGGACAACCCTCCAGATGCCAAACAGGTTCGATGTGGTAAGCATTCATTTGAAAAATGATAAGGTATTGAGAATATTACTTTTCCAATGATTTTCTATGGCTCTTTTAATATACACCATCAATGTTAATGGTCTTAATAATTCTGGAAAACTAAGAAATTTATTTTAATGGTTTCGGAAAATTGAAGCAGATACATTTTATGCCAAAGAAGTTCATTGTGGTGATAAAAGTAATATGCTTAAATAGAAAAGAGAGTGGAATGGGGAATGTGTTTTCTCAAGAGGTACATCCTCTTCTAGAGGAGTTGCAATATTAGCTAAACGTGGTTTAATTTTAAAAACATTATGTATTGAAACTGACAAAGAAGGTAGATATATTATTTTAATTTTTGAGCATGAAAATGTGAAAATAACTTTATGTAACATATATGCACCGAGTGATACTAAAAGTAAACAAGCATTCTTTAATGCAATACGACAGAAACTGTCGACAGAAAAATATTAAAACAATTCCATTATAATGGGTGGTGATTTTAATTGTGTCTTTAATAAGAATTTAGATAGAAATATAACTGTACCTCCTTAAAAGCAGAGGGTGGGAAGCTAGAGCTAAACAAAATAATCCAGTCAGTGGAATTAGAGGATGTTTGGAGAAGGAGAAATCTGGATAAAAGACGCTTCACATTTAGGGGAAACAATAAACAATCAAGAATAGACAACATTTTAATTTCTACTTATTTAGACAGTAAAGTTTCTAAAACAGATATAGAGTTCTGTCCCTTTACAAAAGGTGACCACTACGGCGTGCGTTTTATTAAAATGATAGGATACTGCCAGGATACTGGAAAATGAATAGAAACGTCATAAAAATGATATATTCGAAGAAATATTTACCAAATTCTGTAATGAATGGAAAAACAGAGATAATCGTTTTGCATCAATTAATGGATGGTGGGATATTACTAAGACAAAAATAACAGATACATGTATATTTGTAAGTAAACAACTTAATGTTAAAAATGAAAAAAAAAATAAACATCATGAAAAAGAGTTAAAAAATACTGATGGTAATCCTGAAACAACAAAACAACTAGAAAACCAAATCAGCTCGTACTATGAAATTAAGGCAAACGCTGCTTTGGTAAGAAGTAGGATAAAATGGTATGAAGAAGGTGAGAAATCCACTAATTATCCACAAACAGTGGGTCTCAATTAAATGTGAAGACGGAAGCTATACAAAAGATATAAACGATATACTTAAGGAACAAGTAAAGTTTCATAGCAATCTGTTTACTACTGAAATAGATGTTGACGAAGCAAATAATCTACTACAGAATGTAGAGGCATCTATTGCAAATGAGGTAAGAACTGACTATGAGAAATTGCCTATTTAAAATGAAATGTATTCGTCCATTAGAAATTTGAAAGCCAACCGATCACCTGGTATGGATGGTATTATTGCAGAGTTTTATCAAACTTTCTGGAATTTAATAAAGCACCAATTTACTAATGTTATAATAATTATATTCCAAACAAAAGAGCTATTGTCATCTCAATATAGGGGTTTGACAATCCTTTTTTACAAACAGGGAGAAAGGGAGGGCATCCAAAATTACAAAAATTTAACCAAAATTCTTGCAGGACGCATTAAAAGGGAACTTTAAAATATTATTCATAGCGACCAGAAAGGATTTGTAAAGGGAAGAAACATAGAAGTATCGAGAACTCCAATGAAAAAAATAAAGGTGGAAGTATTGTTTTTTTAGATCAACAAAAGGCATTTGATCGGATGGAATGAGAATGGGTAGAAATGTGTCTTAAAAAAAATGGATTTGGGAAAGCAATTATAGAATGGTTAAAAATGACATATAAGCAATCATCTAGTCACATCCTTACAAATGGCTTCATTTAAAAACCATTTAAGTTATCACAACCCGTAAAACAAGGGTGTCCGATAGCACCGTTGATGTATACCCTCCAAGCTGAACCCATGGCATGTTCTACTAGGAAAAATATAACAATAAAAGGAAATGCTATTCCATATAGTACAAATGGAAAAATTGAAGCAAAAATTGATGTTTGCCGACGACTCACAATTATTTGCTGGGAATGAAAATTCTATTCCATTAAGTTTTAAACCAATACGAAAAGGCATCTGGTCCCAAAATAATTAAGAAAAAACCCCAAAAGGTATGTACATAGGTACATGTACATGGAAACAGAGACCTCCTAACTTTAAGGAAATTACTTGGGTAGAGAGAGTAAAGGCTCTTGGGATAATGCATGGTTATGGAATAAACACGGATGAAATTTAGGAAGATAAAATAAGAAAAAATTAATCAACCATATATTGTCGGAAAAAACCGAAATCTTTCACTTCAAGGAAAAATTCTTATAATAAAATCATTAATACTCTCAATTATCAGCAATGAAGTATCACAAACAATCATACCAAAGATACATAAAATCACCATAAACATTTTTTTACACATACTTATGGAACTATAATGTAAATAAAGTTGCAAAAGAAACATGTTATATAGAAATTGAAATTGATGGATTAAATATGATTGATTTTGACTGAATGGAGACGTTAAAGGGTATTAAAAGTATATTCAATATCATTCACTCAATATTACAAAGCTGTATGCGTTGGGGGAAATACTGGCTTCAACAATATGATTCTACCTTCTTTTAGTGTAAATGTAACACTACAAAATCACTAGAATTACAAAATATTCAACAGTTCTATAAGATCTCTCTTCAATGTTGGCAGGTTATGCTAAAACAACGTTCGGTCAAAACAAAAAATGAAATACTTAATCAAATACATGTATCACATTAAAAAAAAATCGATGTTCTGAAAAACTGGACAAAATCAAATATAATGAAAACAAAAGACATATGGAGTGAAGAAAGAAATAATTTTATAAATTCTTAAGAATTATTGGAGAAGTTACGATTCAAAGATAACTGGATATCAGAATTCTCCATAGTCAAGAAGGCAATTTCTTCATGTAACAATTGGTTACAAGAAATAAAACCAATTAACCATGATACTCCAGAAATTGAATAGTTGTAACTGATGAACTAAACACTAAAATAAATAAAAACGATGAAGTAATAGATCCGAATCGATTAAAGAATAAAATATTGAAAGAACTAATTTGGAATAAGAACTATTATCCCAAATCACAAAATGGTTGGGATGCTGTATATCATAATAATGACATAGATTGGGTTAAAATTTGGACTTCTTTGAAGTCATCTATAGCAAACAGGAAATGTAACGACTGCCAATAGAAATGCTTACATAATATTATTTCTACGCAGGCAAAATTATCTAAAATGAGACTGTCAAATGGTTTATGTACACTTTGTCATTTAGTTCAGGAAAATCAAATTTACTTATTCTTCAGATGTAATAAAATAACAGACATTTGGAAGACAGTTGACTCATTAATAAACAAAGCCTTACAGAAATATCAAATTAAAATCAAATATACCAAATAACTGAGAAAGTTGTAATGTTAGGAAGCTGTAATTTAAACCAAGAATATAATGCAATAATCAATTTGTTTGTCTTTACTACAAAGTGGCACATATGGAAAGAAAAAAATAAGATAATAATTGTTGACGAATATGAAGTTGCTGACTTCACACAGCATATTTTAAAGTGTATAAAACAAGAACTAAGGTTCACAATCAATGCAATTGAAAGCGTTCAAAGATACCAACAATTGTGGAATAAGTTACAAGCAATTTTTTCAAATTGAATTGAAATCAATGTAAGAGAAATTAAGTGGAAGGAAAGAAAATGATAAGAGAAAAAATGGACAGAGTGAGGAAGATGAGCGTACAAAATAGAGAGAGTCGGATAATGAAGATGCTGCATGCACTATTTACACGGATTAGGCCAGGCCTTATCCTGATATTCCCTATTGTATTCGGGATAATAAACTATAAAATAAAAAAAAAAAAAATCATATCAGCAGAAAGTCAAGACTTTATCATAGTCATAATAGAAAAAAATAGGATGCTAGCAATATTAATTACATACAATTTAACATTAGTTTTTGTTAAGATGAACACCAAAGTCGGATCCAAAACTGTCAAACAACAGACATATCGATCTCTTGTAAGACCTTCCTTAGAGTATACCTGTTCTTCCTCGGACCCACACACCAAATCAGACATAAACAAAGTTGAAATGGTTCAACGTAGAGCAACCCGTTATGTCTCCAACATGTTTAGGAACACATCCAGCGTTGGCGACATGCTAAACACTCTAGAATGGCACTCTTTAGCTGATAAAAGAAAAGATCAAAGGCTTACTAATCTCTACAATATTAAAAATGACTTCATAACTATAAGGAAAACTCAACGCGGAGAATGAAGATGATGCATGTACTAAGTACAGGGATTAGACCAGTCCTCATCCTGGTATTCCCTATTGTATTCGGGAAAATAAACCATAAAATAGAAAAACAAATCATATCAGCAGAAAGTCAAGACTCTATCATAGTCATAATAGAAAAATTAAAAATGACTTGGTAACTATAAGGAAAACTCCACTCATTCCACTAAATCGCCTCTCCCGCGCACCATTCCCATCAAAATTCTTACCAAATACCATCTTGCAAAATACAGTGTAGAAAATTTTCTTTTTTTCCAAGAACTAATTCCGACTGGAACACCTACCGCGACATATCACCTCTATTGATTCTCTTGATTCCTTCAAATTAGCACTTTCTCACATTTATTAGACCTCTTGTTATTCAGGTTTTTACAGTTTTTAACCAGCGTAGCTCTCTCTCTTGCAAATTATCTTCTATTTGTTGAATATTAAGCAGTATCCAATAGACAAAAACAGGATTCTGTAATGATCATAAAAGAGAAACGGAAATCCATAGTCAGGCATCTTTCATCGGGGAGTAAGGTTTGTGTTATAAATAAAACATGTACCGGGGAGTTAGGTTTGTGTTATGTATAAAACATGTACCGGGGAGTTAGGTTTGTGTTATGTATAAAACATGTACCGGGGAGTTAGGTTTGTGTTATGTATAAAACATGTACCGGGGATTTAGGTTTGTGTTATGTATATTACCGGAAGTTAGGTTTGTGTTAAATATATTACTGGGGAGTTAGGTTTGTGTTTTATATATTACCGGGGAGTTAGGTTAGTGTTAATCATATTACTGGGGAGTTAGGTTTGTGTTATATATATTACCGGGATTTAGGTTTGTGTTATATATGTTACCGGGGAGTTAGGTTAGTGTTATATATTTTACCGGGGATTTAGGTTTGTGTTATATATATTACTGGGGAGTTAGGTTTGTGTTATATGTATTACGGGGGAGTTAGGTTAGTGTTATATATGTTACCGGGGAGTTAGGTTAGTGTTATATATTTTACCGGGGAGTTAGGTTAGTGTTATATATTTTACCGGGGATTTAGGTTTGTGTTATTTATATTACTGGGGAGTTAGGTTTGTGTTATATATATTACCGGGGATTTAGGTTTGTGTTATATATATTACCGGGGAGTTAGGTTTGTGTTATTTAAATTAATGGGGAGTTAGGTTTTGTGTTATATATATAACCGGGGAGTTAGGTTAGTGTTAAACATATGACTGGGGATTTAGGTTTGTGTTATATATGTTACCGGGGAGTTAGGTTAGTGTTATATATTTTACCGGGGAGTTAGGTTAGTGTTATATATTTTACCGGGGATTTAGGTTTGTGTTATATATATTACTGGGGAGTTAGGTTTGTGTTATATATATTACCGGGGAGTTAGGTTAGTGTTATATATTTTACCGGGGATTTAGGTTTGTGTTATATATATTACCGGGGATTTAGGTTTTTTATATATATATTACCGGAGATTTAGGTTTGTGTTATATATATTACCGGGGAGTTAGGTTAGTGTTACATGTACATGTATGCATACATATCTTACCGGGGATTTAGGTTTGTGTTATGTATATTACCGGGGAGTTAGGTTTGTGTTATTTATATTACTGGGGAGTTAGGTTTGTGTTATATATATTACCGGGGAGTTATGTTAGTTTTATATATATAAATTATCGGGGATTTAGGTTTGTGTTATGTATATTACCGGGGAGTTAGGTTAGTGTTATATATATTACTGGGAGTGAGGTTTGTGCTATATATATTACCGGGGATTAAGTTTTTCCATTCTTTTGAAACAACAACAAAAACACACAAAAAACTGTAAGCGCCATAGAATAATACCAACCTTTGTCACACTGAACAACGGTAAGCGCAATATTACAAAAATGAAAGGTTCCACAACACTGTACGAAAGGGTATGACAATGAACCACAGTAGATATTAGCAACAGTAAACGCTGTATTATACTAATTACGATTACGAATTGGTACGAAACAGAAAAATCCAAGTACCATTGTATAGAACCGAACGAGTCTAAAAGGTACCTCATTGTACATAATTAAACGAGGCTGTATCAGAAACAAATATGCAACAAAAACGACATCCGAACACGATATTAACTATTGCTGTCAAACCTTTATTTCATTTGCAAGGAGCTTCTTTATTTTAAACAATATCATTATATCACCCTTTCAGTTTTAAGGACACTAAACTAACACTCCCGGTAAACGCATATCAGTAAGCAAGGGGAAAGTTCGACCAGAACTCTTGCTCCACTGGAGTTGGACGGTTATCGAGGCAGTTTTCACTGAAGATCCACTACATACCTGTACGAACCCAAATGGAAAGCTAGGGGATGTCGTGTGAAGCGAAGCGTCACTGAACTTATGCCTCCAGTCAGCGATCATGGCAGGGAACTGACATGCATATTTTCCGGGATTTGGTGTGTTAGATTCACCTTTAGTAACACACATACGAAGTATTACTTGAAGGAAAGAAAATGGTATACTGATTGATTGTTAATGATTCCGCCAACTGATTAAGAAAGTAAGAAATTAGTTGTGAAGGTTAGAAAAAGATAGGTATTCTCAAAACTGACCCATTTCTCCTTACCAATGATTAACCCTTCCACCACTGTAGACCATAATGGACTCATCCAGATCAATGCATGGTAGAGTTTATTAAAGTTACATAGTGGTGAAAGGATTACGGAGGCAGTTTTGCTGAAAACATCGAAATATGCAGGTGACTAGTAAACTTTAATAACTATTCACACCATGGGCAAATTTAAGGAATATAACATTGTCAATATGACTTAATATTTAGTGAAGACGTAACAAATCTAGCTAACAAACCTTGGTACCAAATCGTGCCGTATATTGTGTTCCTTAGCAAGGGGGAGATCATGCCATTCCACAGTCCCGAGTTAGCAATATTGTTCGCTCTACAAATGAAACGCCAAGTTAAACAAATAAGTTCGCAAAATAATGTATTTAACACCTCATATTAAAAAAACAAGAAGCAAAAATGAAAAAAACTAATTAAAGCAAAATAGATACTATTCGCAGTACAAATTAAAGTTAGTTAGCAACGTAATGACTAAGCAAGAGTTATGTCGAGCCTGAAACAACATGACGGAACATTTACAAAACATAATTCATCAAAAGGAAACGGAAAGACCAAAGGTTAAAAACTGCAGTGTAAGTACACTGCGACATGAAATAATGTTTGTCTCGAATCCTGTCCGACATCAGTGAGTCGAATTGTAAAAACGTTTATTGTTAATATGTTACATGTACCATCATGAAATTAAAAATAAAACACTTTCTTTTCAAAACTTATTTTGCAACTCCTCAAGATAAAGTAAAGTTTCAATTTGTTCATTATGACAAAGAGGATTTGAAGATAAATGAAACGGTCAATAATGTTTATTAAAACTTGAAATAAGACACTTATTGATTGAGTTACACACTCTTTTAGACCGTTATTGTTTTACTGGATTTTATGTTAAACATATTAACGTATGCGCTTGACAAAGTCAAAAACGTGTTTCGGTTCCAAGTAGTCTGTTTCATCTGAAATTGTATTTTATATTACCAAAAAGATGTCCATGCAATAGTGTGTTTTTTTCAAAATGATAAAGAATCATTATTTTATGGTGACTTATCTTTATTTTAATGGTTAACCTACGTATAATATCTATATCATATACTTCAGTACCGTCACGAGGTTACGTGTACTGGTAATTAAAAGATAATTTT
The DNA here is from genome assembly GCF_002113885.1 of Mizuhopecten yessoensis. Taxonomy (NCBI): domain Eukaryota; kingdom Metazoa; phylum Mollusca; class Bivalvia; order Pectinida; family Pectinidae; genus Mizuhopecten; species Mizuhopecten yessoensis. The sequence continues at coordinate 404,147 of NW_018408021.1, forward strand.
ACAAATAGAAAGGATGATGTCTCGCCTCAGAATACGCAACAAGTATTCCATCAACTGCTTGGTTAAGTCCTGGTACATGTATCACCTTTAATTTCCTTGTAATTATTGCAACGTGGTATGCAATGGTCAGATTTGCATTAGATTTTCACATTTATATATGTCGCACTATAAAGTCGGCATTAGTTCCGCGCTATCACAACGAGACAAACACGAACATATCGCAGCCTCCCAAAACACACACGCATACACTACACGTATGCATCTTGTACACAGAGGAGGCCGTCCTTAAATGTCCATAGCTATTAATAGGACGTTAAACAATAATAAACCAAATCAAAATATATATGTATATATATACTCCCCAAAAAAACAAAATACAAAATGATAAAAATTGATAATTAATTAACATTACAGTTTTGTTACACTGTCAACTTGATCACCATTACTTGGTTATTTGTGAAATGATTGTAATAGTTCTATACTTACTATGTGTCGCATACATTGGATTATGAAACTCACCTTTTTCGCGATGAACATTGGCTAAGAGCGTCAGGTGAAGACCACAACTCGATTTTCGTCCCACCAAAATTTGATTCTATCAATCCGATCGGATATCCAAACTGTGAGGACAGACGCTTTCCAAACAACCAGCATACAGCGGAAAAGCTTGTCAGGGACGCTGTTGGGAATGTAGATGTGAATCATTTGAGAGGATGTTTATAACAGGCTAAACGTCCCGCAAACCCAGATATTGTTCAAGGTCAATGAATGATCAACAAATTGTAAAATCACGCAAAGTCATATAAATGACATTGAACATGTTTCTTTTTTAATTGTCAATTGTTAATTGAGTTACTTCACATTGATAATAAAAAAGAACGAAAGAGGTAAATTAACATTGATAAATCAGATGTTTTTTATTACATTGATTCAGATAATAAGAAATAGTGGTTCCTCAATGATTGTACATACGTAGTTGGTTATCATGTTTATCCAACTAAAGTTACTTAGTTTTCGAATTGTATCAGGAGGTGTAAAGAGTGCTATAACAATTTGAAAATTAACTTAAAGAGTTAGACAAAAATGATAATCAACCATATATCATGTTTGTCTAACTCTCTTAAGTTAATTTTCAAATTGTTATAGCACTCTTTACACCTCTTGATACAATTCGAAAACTAAGTAAAAAAACTCACAATCCCCCCCCCCCCCCCCCCCCCCCCCCCCCAACACACACACACACACACTTAAAGCGTTTTATCAGAGCCTCGAATTAGAATTATTATTATTATCATATTAATGTTCCAGAAACCCAACCCATGTTCTTTTTTGTAAACACTATTCTTGTTTCCGATCACGGAAACAATCGCCATGAACTATGACATTACAATAGCAGATGACTTCGCAAAGCATTGTTACTTGACGTCATAATTAGAAGATTGACCGATGAAATTTCGTTCGTGATGCTACTCACTAGTGGGTTACCAAAAACTGTTTACCAACTCCCAGTACAAATGAGTCGGGAGGTAGAAAACTTTAAGTGTTTTTTAGAGAAAATCTGTGTACTTTCTTTTGAATATAATGTCGAGATTGACATCATTTGAAGACACTATATCCTTTATCAGTTTTTGATGGTTTTTGAACTGAAAATAATTATACAAACACTCTTTAGCATACAAAAAATAGGATTTTCACGGAGCCAATCTAAAATTGCCCGAAACTAATATCACATTATATATCGGTACAACTCTATACATATAAGTGTCGGTCTTCAACTACATGCCTTCATATCATACCTAATGCATGATTTCAACAACTACCAATAATGTTTGATTGTAATTGTTAAATGTAAAATGTTGGTTTCCCCTGATCGATTGTTCGTGTTTTATTTTCAAAAATTGTTAATCAAGATATATATAATTATGTCTGTACCAGTTTTTGGTTTTGCCGGATTTGATGTCCAATGAACAACTAAGGTAATTTAAGGACATGTTTCCATGTGTGTTGTGTATGCGTGTGTGTGCTGGAGTTTCTTCCTTGTAATAGCGCGAGTCCGATTCCGACTTTATAATGATTCCTCACGGAAATATCATACCAAAGGCATCCAGCGCAGCATTCCTCCCAGTCACATCATATTGACAACGGATGAACCAGTTGTTGTCATTACCCTAAATGCTTAATGTTAATCAGAGAATAACAACTACTATTAAAAGAACTTTGTATGGCCCGGCCTGGGGACAGAACCCTTTGACTTCCTCACCTTGGTAAACATTCAACATGAAAGCCTAACAAAACAAAACCAGTGATGTATTGGAGATGAGTTTAGAAAATAATCATACAAGATAGCTTTATCCTGTAAAGTGTAGGCAAACAACGAAAATTGACATTTCGCAGCGTTTTTGACCATTTCCCGATCTATTGTTTCCGTAGTTACCAGTCTTGTAGACAACGGGGCAGGTGATTATGGGGTTAACATATACATTAAGATTATTACCAAACTCAGCGGGTTGACCCTGTTGTGTGCATTTTCGATTTTGTCTGAGGTCGTTCCAGTTTGTCTCTGTCGGTGGTTAATGGAGTTTTCGTTCAAGTTATGACTTGGTCTTTCATTTCGGTAGTGCCTCCTAGGCACCCGCTTTATTTGCCATTACACATAAAAATCCATCGGATAAAAATTGTAATAGGTAAAAGAGAAATATATTTGTCATTCATTTAAATATGAAGTATCAAGTTTATTCCACATTTAAATATATCAAATACAATTACGTAAAACTGGCCTTAAAGTATCATCCATTGAAATTGAAAAATCATTTTTCATATATTGTACTGCGTATTCCTGTCTTCGTATGCTCGTATAAAGAAGACATTTATTTAATGATTTTAGAGATGAAATTTTATTGCTTATTTTAAGGAAAAATTAAAGCATTTGAATGTTTTAAATGAAAACTTGAAATTACATATTGTAGCTTGTATTTGTAAATATACAAAAGAAATCGTCGGCAGCGATCACACAATAGATACAATGAAAACCATAATGTGTTCGTTCAAACGTACTTGTACAAGATTACTTGCGAATAAATAAAAAAAAATTGTGGTTTCAGTTATCTTCGGCTATTTCGACATTTTTGTTTGTATTACGGTCATTGACAATGTGAGTCATTTAGGGCAAATAATACTATTAAAAGAAATATTCACAAAAACTAATACAACCAGCAAAAAATTAAAATGGTAAAATGTGTAAAAGATGAAAAAAACATCAATAGCACACACATTGGTTATTTTGTTTTGTTTTTGTCATTTAGGGTGAAACAACACTGTATAAAGAAAGATTTGAAAACGTGAGGACTTCGAACTTGAAATTGGAAAAGTAAAAAGGTATACAAATGCAGGTTCATCAACAGGGAACGAGTTGGTTATAAAATATATCATTACTTGTTTTAAAGATCAATTGAGTGTAAATAATCATATATTGATAGCAAAGAAACTGTATCAAATAAGCTTTTCGTAAGCAGTGTATTATAGTCTGTCGGTTGTTTGTTTAAAATTAGCGCCTGCAAACATAAACTGTTAATGTTTAATCACATGCATACAAATAAGGTTGTATCTTTGTGTGACCTAGTTATGACCTAAGCACAGTCGCGAGAGGACAAATTCGGTTTGGTATTATTTTGTTTATCATACTGTTAACAGCTAAGGTAATATAAAGACGTGTCTACTATTCTATTATGGCCCTTTCCCCAGGGCACTGTTCTCTTATAGTGTTGTCTGAGGAGGTATAGTGCCCTAGCCGTTAGACAACACTATAAGAGAACAGTCCCCTCGGGAAAGGGCCATAATATATTTAGTACATCACAAGACTGTCATTTGACAATAAAAAGTAACATATTTCATAATGAACAACAAATGTCAATAAGATATGTAGATCTCCTTTTTTTTGTTGCGTATTCAATTCAGTCGTTTGAATCACCGCTAGGTCACATACGGTCCCCCTTTTCAGTAGGAAGTCTTTTAAGGACTGTGACGTCAAATGGTTTCGTCTGCTTCGTCTTTATGCATTGCTGAACCTCTGCGAAGCAATCGGCATTTCTGGTCCCGAAATTCGAAGCCATTTTGGCAGACGACAACTAACAATGAAGTGAAAGTAGAATATATATAGCGCACCCTAGGAGAAGGGGCGCAACTCTTAGCGCCACGCTACTTTTCCCGCCGTCTCAGCGGTTCAAAACAAAGGTACAGTGCCTGTCTCCAGGTATAGTTCCCGTTGTCAAGGGCGGATGCTAACTATACCAAATACAAGGGTAGTTTTCCAATAGCTTACTTAAAAATTATCATGTGATGTACTGAATGTGTTTAATGTATGCGTGCCTATGTTAATGTATGCTTGAGGCAGGGTATGTTGATGAATGCATCTCCTTGCGATTGCGCGGATCTGATGCTGACGTTACAGTGCTACCTCAGTAAGATACTATGCCACAGGTACCCAGAGCAGTATTCCACCTTGTCACATTATATTGACAAAGGGTTAACCTAAATGCCAAATGTTAAGTAGGGAATGACAACTATCATTGTTAAGGATTTTTGTATGTCCCGGACTGGGCAAAAGCTCAACAGAAAGGCAAAAAGTAAGGCATTGCCAAACAAGGCGCTAGGAAACACACTTATTTTTAGAAAGTAGAGATAAGACATAAAGTTCCCAAATGTTGCAATGTTGGCCACACACACACACATATTAAGACCCCCGCGCTAACATCCAGGCCAACAAGAATGATTAATTTAAGTTGCAAAAACTTGTTTCATAATTGTTGTAAAATAAATAAAGTTAATATTATGTTAAGGAAGGAGAGTATAGCTGCCTCTCTGCGGTCTGCTAGACCTGTTGCACATGAACTTACATTAGGTTGAATATAGCGCAAAATAACTTAATGTTATTTATTCAGGCCATTTATTTTCCTAATTTGTTTTCATAAAATTTGTCAGTACAGATTTAAAATCATTATCAGACAGTTTGATATCATTTGAGTGCACTGTGCTAAACACATTTTCGAAAACGAAAATCATTGTTTGGATCAAACACCGTGATAAGATAATAAATCACCAGTCCAGCTACTCCTTCGATTGCAAAAATGTCATATTCATCTTATCGATATCATTGACAACATCACACTATATTGTGGTCAGATACCTACATCTTGAAGGTTTTGCCCAGCTTGCGATGGTATGTGGATGAAAATCCCCCAGACTGGACGAAGAATGGTAATGGTTTGCCTTGAACACTCGTATATCTTGGTAGTTAGAGGCGTCCGCGTATTCAGAAGTGTCGTTGATAAGCTGTTAGTCAGAAAGAGACACGGATGTGAACATTTCTACCAAATGCGTACAGAGAGAGAGAGAGAGAGAGATTTGTATCAGCTTATTACAATAAAGATATTACCTTTAATGATTTAGGTAACGTTATGTCTGTATACCTATAGCTATAGGGGTTGTTATGTATTCACACAAAAAAACAGCCTTTCGATGAAGATAAATGAATACCTGTCTTCCATTCAAGCTAACAATTGTGTAGGTTTACAATATGACTTGCGCATTATTAGACATTTTATATTTTCAAGTAGAGACGTAATGACCATAACGGCAATTTTCTTTTCTTTGTCATCATATCAAAATAATGAAATCAATGTACTGACATCAATTTACTGAAAGTATATTAACTTAAAGACACCTAGGATTTGTTTTTTTTATATATTTACCTTACTTAGAGTAAATTCCATGTTGCTTTGGCCAGAGCACAACCACACATCACCAAACATTACGTCATGAAGAGTTATCGCCCCTAGACTTGACCTTGCGGTCAGGTTATATGGACCATAATGATGTGACGTCATAACTACCTTAACCATCCAAATCAGCCCGCCGTATGCATCATGAGTAACGTTACTATGAGCAACCTCATGACCATTTAATGAAACATGAACGGTATCGCCAAGCTTCGAAGACTTGCCCCATACAATTGTACCACGTGTTCCCTTCTGTAACACCACGTGGTCAGAGTATGAAGAGGCAAACGTAAACGTTGATTCGCATGCTGAAACAAGGAATGCAGCACATCGCGATTCATAAGATACGCAAAAATAAAATATTGGTAAAATTGTGGCAATCGTTTCCCAAACTACAACACTAGCCACGATAAAATTGTTTTACTATTTCATACACATCAAATCTGTTATTCGTGTGAAAAATGTTTTAGAAGACCTTAATAAAACCAAAATCAAACCAAATTTTCACAAATTTTACAATATTTTCTAAGAGCAACTCTCAATTTCATATCTCTGCAATATATAATATACATTTATCTATCAGCTTATCTACATTATAGTACGTGTGTCAACACCCGACTTAGTGAATCGTATGTCGCATTTCAAACTGACCTTGTAAGCAATGCCACTAAGTAAAACTTTTGAAAATCTTTTACGTTACACAGCATTCTTATGTTATGCATTAATAAGATGTAATACGTACACGTTATGCATAGGCTCAGACACACAATGAACAGTATTGTTTTCAAGTCCACCATATTGAACGGTCCTTTAACGGTCCTTTAACGTCAATCCATGTTATCAGTGATCGTGGAACAAAACTTGCCTTATCTCGAGTCCTAGCCATTCACATATGTCCTCTCATAGTTAAGAACCGTACGAGTTGAGTAAAATGGCCTGCTGTATCCAACTGTATGTAATCGTACGAGATGACTTATGGGGAACCCTATTCAAGGTGTTGTTTCCTTAAATTATTAAGACTTCTGTTCATTTCAATTCGTGTTTTTGGAACGTAAAAACCTCACAGCAACGATTTATTTTAACTGCATTATTACGTAAATGTCACGTAATTGTTTTTCCTTCCAATTTTATACAAAGTACGGGACCATTCGATAAAATGGTTTGATAAAACAAGACATAATGACTGTAACAATGATTAAAAACAAATATAACATCATATACAATCAAATGTGTTACACAAATTCTTCAAAACTGTAACGCACGATACATAAATAACTTAATTTAATTAAAAGACGGATTTCTTTAGGAATTGATACAAAGTATCAATGTTTGTAATCAATGAATTTAAATACTGTGGAATGTAACGCTTCTACAAAATCTCGAAATTTATCTACATGAAGCCAAAAGAGGTCACCTTTATGACTCTCAGTACACAACTCCGTTGTGTAATCGTAAGAGTTATCCGATATGTCATTGCACAATATTGTCACTCTTAAGGCAAAACAAATACAATATCAGAACAGATGATTTAGTATGTAATGCTAATATATTGGACAGCGTGTAATTAAATATCAGAGTTATACGCTGTAATGATATGCCTGTGTTATAACTCAAATGCATTGCCACTCACAATGAAATTGCGTTGTACCTCGAATTCAAACATAAAACAATATTTGCGCTTGGTTTTCTCTTCCGTAATTTAACAAACTGACATGTTTATGTCAAAATACATTTTTGTTCCACGGACAACCTGCACTGAAGAGGTCAAACTGTCATTTGTTATTATTTTTTGACCCACTGTATGGGAATTATCTCAACAATCATTATGTTTTTGTTTTAGTTTCATTCATTTATATGTCCACCGCACATCATAATTACAAATTCCTCCAACCATTATTTTGAAATTTCTATTGACATTAAAACAACCTCGGTCCTCCATCGTGAAGCTAAATTTCAACTACGTGAACTTCTACCTCTGTCATAACAACGGAATCCATACCTAGTAGTTCAGCAGCGTATCGTGCATCTACACCATGGAGAGTCAACAGAAAAACAATCAATGAAATAATTACATGCAAATGTTTGTCAAACATTTAATCCATAACAAGACACAAAACACTGACAGAGAATGATTGCTATGTTCGAAGCGACCTGCCGTTTCGAGTTTAACGACATGTGAAGAGGGGTAATTATAGTTATATTGTGTCGTTACACAGATACGATAAACAACTCGCAAATGCTTATTTGGTGTTGTATTTCTGTTGTAATGCTGCGCAAGGCACTAATTGGGATACAGTTATCAATTATAGCATTATACGGCGATGTGAGACAAGACTTTTTCTGGTGGTTGGTTTAACGTCCTCCAAACGAATATGATCATATCAAAAGGAGTGCAATGTACCTAGGGGGACAACGACAAAAAGAACGAGTAGATTAATGTGATAACGAGAAAAAGATTAAATCCTAAGATCAATTATTGTCTCTTTAATATCCCCTTAGCAGTACAATCTACAACCGAAAAAATAGTGTCAACAAAAAAGCAAAGGTGACTGAACTATGTATAGCTTAATTTATATCCTTGTTGAGGCTTTTTAGCAAAACATTTGAAGAAAGTTAGTTGTCTTGTCAAAATTCTAAGGGGGAATACTTCCGTTTATTATGCATTCACGTCAAATATTTGAAACATTTTAAGATATTGTTTCGGTCGAATAAGTTTACGATTTTACAAGAAAGCATTAAGAGATTACCGAAGTGTCGACAAACGCCTTAATTTGAACTAGAAGTCAATGCAATTATGGCAAAGTTGAGAAACTGTGAGGGAACTGACAACAATATACCCCCGCGTCATCTTATCTATGTTTTCCTTAGTGCCTCATATACATCTGGATGTTATGTACTTTCACTTTTCTAGGTTACAAAAGATATCCAGTTAACAGTAACGTAGCTCTTCAGCAGGAATTACATTTTCAAGGGCCATAACTGACTGAAAAACAATTGGATCGCACGTTCGTTTCTTTATGCACTTCTACATATTTATATATCTTCCCTGTGCAAAGTTACAAAACTATCCAACTGTTTAGGATAAGTTTCCCGTTCAAAGTTAGACGGACAGACAGTGTTATCATTATGTATCTACTTAGACGTCGATTGCGGGGGTGGGTGGTAAATATGAACAAAAGAAAAACGTTATGATAATTTCTTTTTGATAAGTAATGATCTTGTTTTTGTAACACCTTTCGATTAGTTGTGTTTTGCGCTAAACAACAGTGTAAAGAAAGATTAAAAATGGTAAAGGTCAAAATGAAACAACCATTAACGATGACCTCGAAAAAGAGCCTAGGGACATCCTAACTCGAACTTGTTCAAAGTAAGCCGGAGGCAAACATAACAGTGAAACCAAAGTTTGTTAAAAATACAGCCACGAGAGTGCTGAGTATGATATCCAGATGAATATAAGGAATATTAAGCTTTGCCTTAATCGGAACATGAACTCGGCAAATCTATAGCTAGTTGTATACATGATGTAATTAGTTAACAAACGTAGCTGTCGAATTGCCGGCGAATTTCTAGTTTCTACTTTATCAACAGACCTTGACCATTGTCGATGGTAAGGTCAATGCAAACATAAGTGAAGTTTAACAAAACATCGGTGAAGTAATTATAGCCGATAGAGTGATGACCCCAGGGGAAATGTAGGTAAGGACATAGTCCGAATTATTCTGACGTTTTATCGACTTTTTTCATATCGGTCTGTCGTCGATTAACGTCAGAACTCCGGCCCTCTATAATATGCGGGAAATATGCGACCCGCGCCCGGAGCGCACTTCAAACTATTATTTTAGAAACAAATCGTCACTTTCACACACATGTCGCACATGGATCGAAAGATCTATTCTTTATGCACTANGCCACGTAAATTGATATGCCATGTCACTTTAGCCGTAAGTGTTCCGCCCTGACCGAGTAGTCATTACACAATATGCCTAATGAATGTTAAGGGAACTATCAGTGTCCCTGTCTTAGTTTAAGGACTACATAGGCTATGATATTCTGTTTTTTTGTGTGTCTGAAATGTTATATGCTCGATTCCAGAGTAAGATATATATATATGCGTTTTGTTAGGTTTTAAGTGGAGCTACGTTCGTTTCGCAGTTTCGGATTTTCTAGGAACGGAACTAGGTTCTAGTCACTGGTGTAGTGTTTCTTTATAACAACGCTTGATTCGGTTTTATTGTATTTAACGTCCTAAGGAATGCTAAAGACATGCCTCCATTTGTGTAATGTTGGCGTGTATGTGTGTTGGAGACAGTATCTTATAATGAATCCTCATAAAAAGGAAAATCTGTTTGATAAGTTGCGTTCGTACTCGTTATAATTGAAATCAAATCAATAATAATAATAATTCAAGGTTCCTACCTTTTTTTTATCACAAACGAGTTCGTAGGTGGTCTCAAAGCGATCCACAAATTATCAAACGTGGTAAAAGGGCCTTTGTAACCAGCCAATATCTTTCTCAACTCCCTGGAAAGCATAGCTCCGATGATGCCAATCCGGCAGCAACAGCTAGTTTCAGCAATTCTAGCAATGCCCAACCACGTATTCATTTACAGCTGAGGTGACTAAAACAAGCGGATTCAAATATCTTGCTCAAAGGTACAACACAGTGTCGTGCCGTTACTCGAACCCGCAGCCCTCGGTCACAATCCCGGCAGTCTATACTAGACTACCATGCCTCCTAAACTAAAGACAATATCTATCATAAAGTGCTACTAAAAATAATATGGTGGACTCTATAGCAGCCCCAATCGATCATACTATTTTGATAAAGAGTTAACCAGATGTGCCAAGGTTTTACAAATCATTTACAACAGCAAAGATCATATGAAGTTGTTTAAGAAACCACAACTGGAAAAACGTGAGAGAGAGGTTTGATTTGATCTGATTTACTGAACGTCCTATTAACTGCTTATATTATTATATAAAGGACGTGCCTCCACTTGTGTTGTGTATACATGTATGTATGCTGGAGCCAGTGTGTGGTGATGTGTTTCCGTAATGTTGAATGACATCAATCAAATGAAAAAAATAAAACCAAAACCAAATAAGAATGAGGAAATATTCACTTTTTGGAAAAAGAGATTTTACTTTTAGATTAAGTTTAATGAACTCCATTTTTGTTTACCCCATATTTAAGCATTACATAAGAACGGTTATTGTGTGAAAGACTCTCACGGAGACGGGTAAGGAATACCTCGCCATGGCTCCTTTCAAAGGTCATATAATAATGGTACAGAAAATGTATCAATCTCTTTTAAATATTTCCTATCTGTTACATTATAACACGTTTCACATTATTGTTTAAAATTGGTTGAGTTGATTATAAAACGTTTTGAATTTCGTAAAATGTAAGAATCTTTATTGTATAAGGTATAGCCGATTTCAAGCGCACTTCATAAGCGCATTGCTTTACGGAAACTGAAGTTTTCCACTGATAAACCAACAAGAGGAAATCTTTTAACATAACAGATCTCAATATTTCCACAATTCTTACATACCTAAAATTGTTGGTCTGTTCAACGAAATATTGATTACTGTACCCATTTTTACTTTTCAAGTTGGCATTTGCCGTTATGTTCGTTTGAGGTGTCAGTTCTTTTAAGATATGCAGTTTACTTTTTATTGACCTAGTGATCTCTTGTGTGTTAGTTGGCCGTAACGAATCGAATAATTTACTATCTAACGATAGTTAAAATACTTTTTTGAGAGAAGAAAAATGTTGTGCTGAAGAAGCTAAGAAGAAAGATACAAATGTTTCCCTCTAAAACAATAACCTGGATGATTGCGGGCTTGCTCAGCGCATTATGTATGGAAATATGGCATCAAGGGATATAGAAACAGACATGAAAAAGAATATAGCCCAAAACTTATCAACACTTTCCGTAGATTCAAAATGAGCAATGCAAAAAAAAGCTTTAGTTTATATTCGCCTGGATAACAGTGTATATACCTCCGAAGATACAGACCGAAATCGATTTCTGTTGTATCATTGGAACTTTAAGTTTCTAGCAACATAAATCCGTCGTGAGACGGATATATGAATATAAAGCAGTTTGTTTCATTCCGAATATTTTTTATTGATACTATTCATGCTGTTTGCGATTAGAAAATCAATTGTATTTAACACGAACATACTTCACTCGGTTTTTTAAAAACATTTTGCATACTCGGGAATATATTTTGTGTAATATATCTGTGATCAATCTGTGCACTTACATGTGAGAAAACTCCATATATCAACGACCTGAACTGAAAAATAGTATTGCCAGTTGAAAAGTATTGTTCACATCTGCAACGTATCATTAACAGCTAAATATGCGCGTAGGTTTAAAACAGAATTAAATTTGACCATATTGATTTTGGTTACAATGCAAGATACTCGACAGCCTTTTTGACAAAAGATAAGGAACTGAGTAGAAGAGCTAAATTGTGTAGTGAATGGATAGAAAGGAGGTGAGAAGCCATTTATTATTTAAGTAATAGCACCAGCTCCAGACTAAACTACTTTCACCTTTCACTTTTCTACTGTCTAAACGTCTAATAAAGAGTTTCAAAATCTTATCACCAAAAACATCCCGACTTCTAACCGCTGGATCGTAGTTTCATTCCTTCTCTTCTTCAAAATACTCATGTGGGTCTTTATCGTGAAAAGTTGGACAGTTCTCACACGGGCCACCATTTACAGTACCATCTGACGGACGATAGGTTAATGGCGAGTGGTTAGAGTAATGGAAGTGCTATTTGTTGTTGTTCTTTTCAGTTAACAAACGGAAATCAAACGATCCTTTTTAAACCTCGTAATTTTCCTGCGTATCATTAAAACACATAAATTGTTGTGAAGTTCAATTGATTGCAATTATATCAATTACAAATAAACTGTATGGTCAAAGTTGCTAATAGACGGTACATTAAACGGATCTGTCATGTATCTGTTTAAAATTGCATTCAATCATCACATGTTTTATTTATAGTTATATGCGCGGTCGCAATAGAACGACTTCTCTGCGATCTTAATTGCAGAACAGTGAAAAGTTTATTCGTTTTGATAGTGTAATCGAAATGGGAACAAAACATCAATTGGACAACATTAATATTCAATCGTTAGATTCAATTCAGCATTTTTGGCAATAAAATATTTCAAAATATTTAAATGAAAAAAAAAAAATTCTACAAATGAAGTAGATCAATATACCCGACAACGAAATATGTTAAAGAGTTTTTGTTTAATATTCGATAGAGACTGTACTATTAACCATCGATTGTGATATATTAATATTGAAAGGAATTAGACAAGGTAGTTACATGTGCTTAAATCTGTAAATACTATTTGTTTTCCTTGAGCCTGTTCGTTTATACGTAACAACCTGTAAACAATTTTGGTCCAACCATATGGTTCGCTTTCAATAAAAGCAGCACTGGAGTTGTCTTCCTTCGAATATATTAATTTAAGCTTTAAATATTTCGAAACATACGTCAAATCTAAATTCCTATTTGGACATCTCAAATTGACAATCAATGATAATCAAATCCATCAAGTGTAAGGAAGATTGGTCAAAACGTGAGGGAGGAGAGATCCAGCAATAACGTAAAGGTAAAAATATTCACCTATAACCACTCTTTGTTTCTTATAATGTACGTACTGCATGTGTGTAATGTATGTGTGCTGAAGACTGTATGTGTTATTGTTTTGCAGGTATGATGCTAATTTTGGAGTGCTACCTCACTATAACACCATGCTGAAGGCACCCAGCATGGTATTCCACTTTTCACATTGTACTGACAACGGCCCTTACATCTGTACTGAAGACATCGAGAGAGCACTGCATGAGTGCCGTCCACCTGTTCGCGTGAAAACAAATTAGAATACGTCCACTATACCAACATATGTAAAAACCTTTTATGGTTCAACAGTGAAATAGAAAATAATAAATTCATTTTGAATAACTTATTGTTAAAGAAGTCTTTTTTCCTTAATCTTTTCTCCTGATTGTGTCTCGCTAGGAAACCGTTTTAATATGACATGATATGTAACAAGGTTCTCAATGCCC